>NW_015112670.1:1290431-1302760 GCF_001443285.1 Poecilia latipinna | reverse complement strand
TATATATATATATATATATATATATATATCAAACGTAAATGCACTTTTTGTCATTTTGTGGTGGTGATGGATCCAAATGCAGAGAGGCAAAGGCAGCAAGTATGCGATGAATGTATAAAAAATTTATGAACAAAAACTTATAAAAACCATAGAAGACACAGCAATACAGGAGCAAACGGCAGCAGAGTAACAGGGAAGTAACGAGATACAACAGGAGGAACTAGCAAGGAGAAGTGTTTAAATACTGCAAGGGTGAACAATAGACAGGGTCTGATTGGCTAATGGGCCACAGGTGTGAAGAGAGAGAGTGGGAGCAAAGGACAAGGATGAATAAACAGGAGAACAAGGAAATGGATCCAACCGTAGCAAAACATATCTAGACACAGTTAATAAATATAATTAAACTAGAATCACCAAAAAGAACTGAATTAAAGTGAAGAAACCCAAACATGAAGGGCAGGTTTGCCAGAGAAATATATATTTGCACGCCCTGCTTTGAAAAAAATTCCTTCTTTTTAGATGGCAAGAATGTGATAAAATTGCACATGAATGTGCCCGTCAGTTATTTTGAAGTAGATGCTAAAAAGGGGCCTTTAAAGTGAAACACCAGCAGAGATAAAAGCAAAGAAATGACAATGAAAAGAAAGAACAAAAGTTATGGTAAAGAAAAGCGATAGTCCAAGTGAAAGTCAATGTAACCAGGAGCAACGAAATTATGAAAACAAAAGCTTAGATCTGTGTCACTGTTATACTGCAAATCTCTTTAGAGATAAAGTGAGGTGAAGGGGGGAAAAAAAGATGATAATATTGCACTAAGTCAAGCAGGATTGAGGTGCAAAAATGGCCCCAGTTCACTAGTACTACTGCCAAGCTATCAGCCTGTCCCCTTCAGGCAGTTTTTCCACAACAAAAACAGACAGCCATATTCAGAGAAAGAAGAAGGATAAAAAAATAAAAACTTTTCTTGCGGCAGATAATCAAGCTGCAGTTGCATGGTGCTGCATATGTAATGTGTTTTTCATGCTTCGGGATATATTTCAGGACCAAAGGATTCCTCAGCACTTACATAGCCTTGGTCACTCCGCTGTCGAGATTATAGGTAAGACGTTGATAAATCTTCCATGAAACCAGCTCAAAAAGTGAGCAGAATAAATCTTTAAGCCCAGCGGGAGGGTAGAAACAGACCTGCTGGAGAATTTCAATAAGAAAAAGAAAAGACAGAAAGCAGATACTAGAAGAAACGTGCATAAACTCCTGACACATTCAACATCCATGTTAGGCCTTGAAGTTGAAATATCTCCTGACCCTGCTTGAATGGCAGCACATTTTGTAGGAGGTGCTGAGATGTCAATCTGATCTTTCTGATGAGTTTAAATAAACTGCTTTATCTGAATGAGAAGCAAAAGTCAGGGAGACAAACATGAAGATCATAGAAAGTAATTCTTCCTTTTTCCTTCAGAGTTTCAAGAGTGGTACTTAGTGTAAGTTTGTCCACAAGCAGCTATGTCCCTCATTGAGTCCTGACCCTTTAACCCCCTCCTCCCACAGAAAGACCCCAATGTTCCCCCTGGAGGCATTTATACTTCCTGTATATTTCCCCTTTGAGTGCCAGAAACTGGAGACTGTTGCTATAGAAACAGCCTTGTATAAGAGGGGTGGGGAAAAAAATCTCTGCAGCATTGCTTAACTTGGACTAGTGTTTTGTATGTGCAAGTGTGTTCATGTGTGTACGGCGACTTCATGAATGACTGTGTAATCAGGGAGTTTCAGAGAGACAATGTGTGTTTCTCAATGTGCCTCAGAGAAAGGAGGGAGGGATGAAAAGAAGAGCAAATAAAAGTGTTTGCATGTTGCATGTCTGTAAAGTCATTTTAAACACCAACTTCCTTTGTATTACTGGTACTTCTGTTTGTCTCCATCTGCAGAAGTGCCAGTGTGCTGCTACAGGCTTAATTCACAGTCCATTAATGTGCAGCATTAATGTAAATGAGACAGGTTATTTGATTAGTGGCATCACTTACATTTGCTGGACGCATGGCAGGTCCATTACACACCCCAGCCTGGTTAAAGCCTCCGAGCCAATCCGAAGATTGCTGTGCTGGAATTGAATCTGTTCAATTTGCTTCTGTATTCCAAAGACCTAAACGGTCTTTACTGCAGCCAAGCTCCCTCCCCCACCCCAACCTTACAGGCTCAACCCCTCTGGTGGGTAAGGTGACATATTGTATTAGACCATCAGACAGAGGTTACTCAGCCTTGGTCTATATCCTCTGCGATTCTCATTCAGGCCCATATTCTCCTCCCTTGCCTCTCCAGCCGCTCAGCAGCCTGGCAGCAACCCTTCTCTATTGATCCCACAATCTCATCAAGCATGTTTCCTGAAGATGCAATTTCCAACACATCAACACACAGGGCCCGAGCACTTTGTTCTGGCCGCACCCGCCGTGTCATTGATCTTGTTTGCCGCCTTCTTGCAGGTTGCCAGTGGCCTCCGTCGAGTTCTGCTATCATCGCACCACTGCCAGCATCACCTCAAGCAACCCCACATCAAAACAGCCACTCCCCACTTTCCGACACCGTTGGATACATGCCTCTCCGTGTTATTTTCGAATTTATTTGTCCAACGCTGCCAGGATTTACGGCTGAATGAGCTTCGGCGGAGCCGTGTGACCTATAGGTGCACATGCAGGTTTAAGTCAGAGTCAAATTTATTGGAGTAAATTCAATTTATCTAATATAAGGCCATTTCAAAACTAATGTCATGCTTTACAAGAAAATCAGGCCCAGTTTATATAGAGAAAGAGTAGATTTGATTGCACATTGATTCTAAATGTAAAACATTTAGAATCTTGTTTAGTTTAAAAAGCAAGTTGGTAGAAATGTATCTATGCAACGAAGCCAAACAATTCCTCCACATGATTGACTTTGCAGCAATCTCTCTTCCTAAGCAATGAAGTGGCAACAGTGGACATATAATTGCAGAGTTTTTGACCTGCATAGCACTAAAGGAAAATGCACAATGGAAAAAAACACATAAGTCCAAGAATCAGTTCCTAAAGGGAAGTCTAGTCCAAGTTGACAAAAATACTTCTGTTAAGCCAGTTATGTCTGTTACTGATGTAAGAACAAAGCCAATTCAATTCACTTTTAATCCCAGTCCAATGCTCCAGACAAGGAATAAGAATGCGGTGGTCAAAAATGCTTAAATACACACACAAAAGGGACAACCAAGGGCACTTCACACACAGGCACACAGACACAAGCGCCGTCATTTGACCTCCATCAAAGCCATGGCAGAAAAGGCCATGCGAGACCCCACCGGGAGGTTGACAGGTTTCCTCGTTCTGAAAAACTAAAAAATGCTTTTATGAACAGCAAGTTACTATTGATCAAACCTCCACACCAGCAGCAGCTGCCATGCACAGAATATTTGTACTGTGCAGCCAACAAAGCATTCTGTGTACATTTACTTTATATTTCAGTTATTTAATCTTTTTTTTTTTTCATTTTCTTTACAAATCTATAAAAAAAAAAAAACATAAAAAGCTAATCCTTTGGCCTTTCAGTGGTGAGGTCAGAGGAGCCTAAGCATGCACCTCGGGGCTACGAAACCTCATCCAGTTTCTTCGTCCTCCTACGACTTCCCATTCGTCTCCTCCCCTCTCGCCCCTTTGTAATCTCCTCCTATTTTTCTTTTGCATAATCTTGTCACGAATGCGTTTCAGATATGACTAACACATCCGCTCGTCCATTCCCCTTTCCCTTTCATCCACTGCTTTTCACCCTCTGTCTCTAATTACCAAGGCAATCACATTTACCAGTTCTCCTCCGCTTGTTTATGCCTCCCTGCAACTGTTTGAATATTGAAATTGCTTTATTTCCTCTGCATTCTTTAAGAAAAGGAAAAAAATGTAATACAGAAGCCTGGAAAATTTAATTGAGTGGGTCAGCGGCTTTGGGGTGAATTATTAAATAAGCAGCAAACTCTGTTAATACAAGTCGGTAAAAAATACATCGACATGTTTTCACAGGCCGCTTACTCTGGTCATTGCCCTTTTTCTCACATTAACATCTGTAATGGTCATTAGAACTATTTTCAGTCAGGAAAATGAGGCAAAAGCTCTGCAAATGGACTTAAAATAATGTTAAAGAATTAGGTACATTTGTTTGATCAGATTTCTTTGAGTGTAAAATCGAAGGATTAATGCTGCTATTGCAGGAAAAATAAAATAAACATAATAGAAAACCTAATGAATTTTTTTCCCCCTGTGCTTTATGACATGCATGGAGTCGTTTATTTGCAAGAAGTTCATTATTATTTGGTGATAGGCTTTGAGATGTGATAGTTCGGAGGAGCTTATCAGTAAGCTATTTTTGCTGCTGTAACAGGTTTGCACTATTAAGTGTTTTAGATGCATGGGTTTGGACGCCAGTTTAGAGATGAAGGTCAGAACAGTGTGGGACTCAAAGTTGTACGTTTCTTTGAGTGTGCTTTTACGCATCAGTTTTTCACATCTATGGGGATGTTTACAGGTGCTCTTAAGGTCAGTGACCATTGGTTGGGGAACAGTTGCATTTTATTTTCAACTTGAAAAACAGCAAGCTGCGCTGTGAACTCATTTGTAAACACATGGTCAGTTTATCAGCTAAATGTGCACTTGAGAATACTCACTTTGCTTTGTGCAACAAGTTTACTTGCTGCATCTGACTTACCCTAATGTCTTGAGCCATGTGTGGGACTATATGGTATGCTATATACTGGCCAGCTGACAGGCCATTAATAATAGATTCATAAAGTTATCCTTGTGTTTGACATGTCTGATGTAGAGGAAGACCTGATGAAGAATCAGGTTGAGTGCATATACTGTGCTGCACATCTTCATACAACACAGTGAACACAGATGTATTTATACCTTTATCACATTTGATTAAAAAATATTTTTGATATAGCCAATAAGTTGATTTCTGATAGGAATTGTGTTTTCATTATCTCACCTATTAAAACTAATTGGGAAGCTAAACAGTCTGCTAATGCTAAAAGTAAAGTAGTCACTATTTACTTTGTCACAATCAGTCATATGATCACCACCATAGGTGATCATAAACACATTATTATTAGTGCTTAAAATTACATGTCAGACTTAAAGGCATTGGTAAAATTGTGCTGCATAGCTCCACTCAGTCACTTCAGTGGCTAGGTGATACATTAGGAATCACTTATCTAAAGGGCATTGGTTTCTAGTGCAGCAAATTATTTAAAAAAACAAATACTTAATTATTTTTTTTTATCTTCAAGTCTTTGATTTAATTTCCCTTATTAGGTTACTTATGTTACAAGCTTAGTGAATTTGTTGAATAAAATATTTTAACTCAATATTGGAATTGTTAATACATTCTTACATTTTACAGAAGTTGCTTTCATTAAATTACTAATTTTGTTACCAACTCTTACCTAATAGTGATTGGACAACACCATTATCAAAGAGTGAGACAAGCATTAAGTAAATGAGTATTTATTGCATTCACCTGAATATAATAATGCATGTTCTTATGAATTACTAGTGGCCACTGGATGCCACAAACTAGTGGTGCAAGACAGTGATGCTGCTTTCTTTTCACTATCATCTCCAAAGCTTTTGTAGCCCCAAGCAACTTTATCCTGAACAACATGTAGTGGGGCAAAGTATTACATCACACAGCAGAGATTAATGTCCAGAAATATTTTATTTCCACTGTAGAACTCTATGCAGTTCTACAGTGACAAGTGGAGTCACTTGTCACTTTTTCAAGGTTGTTGAAGTTTTTAGGGAAATTGAGAATGATTTTATTATTAGTGGCTTTTTGATTAATGATCTAAAAGCAAAAGAATACAACAATATTTTGTTGTATTCTTTTGGGAAGCTAAAAGAATACAACAAAATCAGGGCCATTATACATATAATGGCCCTGATATGTATCAGGGCCATTATAAAAAGACACAAAGTGACTACTGTTTCAGCTTGTGTTTCATTTACATCCTGTTACCTGGTGGTAACAGCTTTACATCAGCTTGCTTCTAAGCTAAGATTACTGTTGTCCTTTGTCCTCATTGAGCTGGAGTTGGAGAGCGCTGAACTGCGTCCAGTTTCTAATTTGAGAATAATCCGCCATAATTCTTGCATAGGCAGCCCATCATCAAGGACTGGCATGGTTGACACATTTTGCAATCAGCACAGGGTTTGTCTGGAAGCCAGCCTGATTACTCTGTGGGGGGTAATGACATTTCTGAGTGCAAATAATCACATGTTGAGCGCCACTTTTCTTTGCAGAGGTGAATTATATTAGACATATGTATCAGGGCCATTATAAAAAGACACAAAGTGACTACTGTTTCAGCTTGTGTTTCATTTACATCCTGTTACCTGGTGGTAAGAGTGGCAAATACAAGTGGGCTATATTTCGCTGCATACATTGACCTTGTTTCTCCTTACTTATGAAACAGAAATTAGAAAGCCTCCAACGTCTGACCAATCCTTACGAGTGTCTCGTTGCTGGGCTCCTCTTGGTTTTAATCAGTAAAAGGATGGGACTTGCTGGCCTGTCTGAGGTAATCAACATCAGGGGCCATAAAGCGATGCTAATTGAATGGTCTCCTCATTGTTATGCATAAGGGGTCTCTCTTTCCTACCTCCCTCCTTTCTCTCCCAAACGTTCACTTTCCACTCTGACTCCCCCACTGCCTTTTCTCTCATACGCCTCTCATACAAGTCCCTTGGAGACCCTCCATAGCCGGCACTGGCTTTTCCCACCGACAGCTCTAAGAAAACAAGCCTTGTCTGAAGTGGATGTAGGAGCTGCTGAGAGAGTTTAGCCCTTGTTAGGATTCAAATTTAAGAGGAAGGGGTGTTCAAGAGGGGGTAGGCATCTGAGAAAATGGTTCGAGCCTTAGCATGGAACACAATTAATCTCATTTTTTTTTTGTACTGTTAGATAATTTGCAAACAAATGTTTGTTTGTTTTTTATGAAGAAGCATCAGTAACACTTTTTAATTATATGCTAAAAAGTTAGATCTGAGGAATTCTACAAGAACATTTAGAAAACACTGGGAGCTTTAAGAGTTTTTCCCTCACCTTGGCCCCTCATTTAGGCCCTGCTGTGAATACCCACAGAAATAAGCAAAGACTGTGACTGAGCACATTAGCTTAAACAACAGCCTTTTTGGATGAAAAGAAATAGGGTCATATCACATACGATGGCACACTGATGATTCACGATGAGGCAATTTTTGTGGGAGGACTTTTTTTTTTTTTTTTGTTCTAGATGTAAGTTGACAAAATTATGTGGTTACAAAACCAGTGTGATTAATATGAACAAGCAGCATTGTCCATGTTTAGATCACAGAGGCAAATCCAACTGAGGCGTCTTCAACTAGGCCAGTGGGGTTGAAAGTCAGTCCTCAAAGGAATGTTTTTTTTTTTCTTTTGTTAGTTCTGCTTGTCTGGCCATTACTTTCCTACCCAATTCCATTTAACTCCCTTCAGTGCTCCAACTAGGATTTCTCCCATTGAGCTTAACTTTTCAGAATGAATTTCAAGTGGGTCAATCAGTGAACAGAAGGAGGAGTTGTGAAAAATGTCAATTTTCTGCAATGTTTTCAAATTGTAGACTACCTGTAGTTTTAGCAATGGCACCAGAGGAAGTGAATAAAGCCATGTAGTCCACTCTTCAAAATATTGAATTAACATTAACAGCCATCTCGTTCAGCTTCTCTCTTCCCAGTTAGGAATGGTTGTTTATAGTGCAGGAAATGTGCGGTAAGCTTCATAGCGCCGAACTGGCGCATAACATAGATCATGGCCAAACATTAGCAACTGACAAGCAATCGTTTCTCAACATCTGAGGGTCCAGACTATCTATACAAAGCAAAGCCAAGAAAAAGGGATTGGTTTTTACCAGGCCTTAGTTCAACACACACTGAATCAAATGATGGTTCATTAACAGGCCTCTGAAAACTTAAACACGCTGAAGAAGCTAATTCAAAAGGTCCAAGTTAGTTGGACCACTTGAATTAGACATGTTGGAGCAGAAACGTATCGGAAATGGACAGGACAGTGGCCCTTGAGGTCTGGGCCTGGACACCTATGCACCAGCCTAACACTACAAGGGAATGTCATAGGAGGTGGCAAGCACATCACTTGCAAAACCGATTCCATAAAACCCAACCCGTGAAACAAAGTCACTCATCGTAGCCACGCAGCACAGAGTTGGCTGTGTTTGTCGATCAGTGGTTCAAGCAGTCACACCATAGCATGCCGCTGACAATTGATTTTCTTTTGTGTGCGCCCATTTTCACCTGGAATTGCATGAAGGCTGTAATCCCTTCCCATACCACACACAAGCCCACCTTCCCCCGCAGGCAGCTGATGCTCAGGCTGCCATCTGGAGAGAAGCTGACCACTGCTTATCAGCCCCCTGGCTCATCACACAGCTGGCACTGTGGCACAGAGTGCATGGATGTGTGTGTGGAGTTAGTAAAAGGGGGCCAGAGAGGAAGCTGAACAGTTACTGAAACACATACAGAAATGTAATTGTGTAAAGAAGGTGAAAAGCACCACAGAAAACAAAAAAAGAAAATTTTGATTAGTAAACACTACAAAACACAACAATAAGCAAAGAGCTGCAAACCTGCATGAAAAAATAATAGAAATTAATTGCCAAAAGAATCATATTGAAGGATTACTAGACTTAGGTTGGGCACTTGGAACTAAACCAACATGTCTGCCCTTTATGCTTCGCAAATTCTCTTTCATGGCTTGGTTGTAGGAGCTATTGATCTGAAAAAGTCAAACACACCCACTCAGGTCTTGCAAGATGGACCATTTTTGCCTCTATTCATTACATTTCTCTCGCTGACTCTTATTAGAGGTTATTCTGTTTTCAGCTAAAGAGGAATGATTTTGTGCAGAACAAACTTAGAATCCAACCTATACCTGCATACGTCCAAAGAATTTGGGATGTTTATGTGGGGTTTCTCTCCTCCTGTTTGTAATGAGACTTTGTGTTGAGACGAGTCACTCAGTCAGTTCACTTAGTGTTTCTGTCAGGCAGCCTGAGTGAATCAGGGAATGTGTCATGCGGGTTAAATGGTACCCAGACCAGTGTGTCCTGCCACTATCTGTGGCAAAGTGCCTGATACTGATGTGCAAGAAATCAAAGTAATTTTTTATTATTTTTAAAATTAGAGTATAATAGTTGTGTTTATGAACCTAACACAAACCTTTCACAAAGAAATTCCATTAAAGAGGTGCAAAGACAATCTAAGCCATTTCTTGCCATTTGTAAAATGTCAGTGAAGGTCATCTTGTCCCACACATGGGTAAGCTTTCAAACTTTTACTGAGAGATGTGGAATGAAACAAAAAATTTAAGAAAATTGCCCCCTTAGCTGAAGTCCAAAGATCCGTTCTGCCTTGCTGCCCTTCACCGCTACCAATTCACTTTGTTCTTCGAAAAAAACAATATGCATGAAGCACTGTGCTGTGGCATACTTGGTGTGTTTTTGCTTTAAATATGCGTGTCAACTTGTTGCACAGATTGTTCGTCATCAGTACATGGCACCCTTGAGTTCTGAATAAGGCTAGTCCTTACACAAGTCAACCTCTTTTTCACAAAACACTTCTGTCATAAAATTGCAAACACAGGCCCCGCTCTTAGCTTCTCAGCTGCTCATAAATTATCAATCGCAGTGGCCATGTTCAGTGCCCATGAGCTTTTTAAAGATCAAGCTGGCATTGTGAAACCAAAGGAGACAAAAAGTGCAACTCAGCAGGAAAAATATAAAGCCTTACAAACAAACTGTACACAAAGCTGGCAAACCCTTACCTAAGTCAGCCATTACAGGGTTGTGACTACCTCTCTCGAAACCTCAGAGGTGTAACAGCAGTGGGTTGACTTCAATCTCCCCTTGTCATCTTAGTCCTTTCAGAAAACACACATAGAAGTGTTTTTTGAAACAGGAAGTAGGGTCTCTCTCTGTTGAGAGGCAAGAACTCTGATTTCCTCGGGGGCTGGAAAACTGACTCCCCAGTTTGACCCCTTTGTGTTGTTCCTGCATGTTACTCAACATGTATTCATACCACAACGCTGGTAGAATGCTTGCAAAACTCATTGAAGCCCAGTATCCCTCTTGCAGAATTGTTTGATTTCACCAATTAGTTCTTCTGGCAAGAAATTCAGCATTCCATGTGGTTAGCCAGTCTTATTTCCATTAATCAATCATCCAAGTTGGCTCTAAATTGGTACTCTAGTGCCGGGGTCTCCTACTGAGCCTGCAGCTGTGGGAGCGTGTTGAGACTCTACGGGCTAGACAATCTCACAGGAAAAGGTTAGCCAGCACCAGGTTTGGTCCAACTTCCTCCTGAGAATCCAACTGGCTTCCTCATTTCCTTCCCACAACTCATTTTAATTATCAAATTCAACTGGTCATTTAAATAATGACTTTCAATGCCTCTTCCAATTTAGTTTTTAAGTCCAGAAGACATGTCTTAATGAGATGATAATTAAACAGCATCTGAAGTTGCTCATTCCCAGGAAGAGTGGCATTACCTCTTAATGTGGGTAAAACAGATAAGCAAGACGCTTATGCCAGAGCTTGCCGGTCTTAAAGGGAAGAAGTAAACACCTCCAGTGAAAGATAGGCAAACAAACCTGATTAAATAAGATTTATTTGTGTGTTTGTCCCAATTGTCTCTTTGTTCCAGTTTGCTTTCTTTCTGGAGTGCCTGTGATGGGGGAGTGGGGGGAAACTACAGGAGCAGAAGCATCAGCTTTCTTATTCCTTCCTCTAAAGAGATTATAAGTGCCTGTGAAATAACTTCAAAGAAAATGCATGGAATTCTCTTTTTCACTTCATATCAGCGTGCAACCATGAGATTGAGACAGCTCCCAGGGAGGAAAAAATGGCTTCAGACATCTTGCCACACACAAAGTCCACACCAACAATGAACCAGCCTCGTTTAAGCCTCTTTCCTCTGCCACCGTAGCCATCTGGACGGTCTAATAGCTTGTTAGCCTGAATCTAGCGAACTAGTCTTGAAGGAGGGTGCAAAGACTATAGTTGACTGGCAAAGGTCAGAACGTCGGAGAGGGTTCGACCGCTAAGCAGCCACAGAGATGATTTACAGTGATCCCTTTAATTAGTGCATTCAAGCATGTTAACACTTCTCTGCTTTGCAGACCATAGCTGCCTCATTACATATGCACTGGTAGACAGGCAGTACTGATGAACTGTACTTTTG
The DNA here is from genome assembly GCF_001443285.1 of Poecilia latipinna. Classification (NCBI taxonomy): domain Eukaryota; kingdom Metazoa; phylum Chordata; class Actinopteri; order Cyprinodontiformes; family Poeciliidae; genus Poecilia; species Poecilia latipinna. The sequence continues at coordinate 1,291,484 of NW_015112670.1, read as the reverse complement.
ATTTATAGGATGTGTAAGGGTGTTTTATGTGTCAGTGCAGGTTTTCACATAGATGTTTTATGATGGTCCTTGCCTTTGATACAGCCTGTTTCCTGGAGGATCAGTCTTTGAAGTCTTTTTGTCACTACACTAATGCTTACCCATGTGTATTGCCCAAAGAGACTGGTGCAATTTCAAGCGTGCTAAAAAAAATACTGCCTCTGTACGTATGTGAGGTCTCTGCTCACTAAAATTTGTAAAGTCTGTGGTATCGCTTACTCCCTATTCCTACTGTCCCGTGACACTCATTTTTGCTTAGCGGATTTTCTAATGAGTTTTTGGCACAGCTTGGGCTGATCCAGGAGGCGTGGATATTAAGAAGGCTTAGATGCCAGGTGGTGATTTGCTCTGTGGAAAAAAAAAAAAAAAAAAAGATCTGGGATATAATTGTCCTCAAAAGAAACCTTTCCAGCTGTATAAACAAATGGAAGCTAATGATTTGCTGTCTACTTTCACTTTTCAGATAAATTAGGCTCAGAAGGGCTAAAGCTCAGGGTATTGCAGAAAAACTATTTGAGCTACAAACAGACAGATCTCCCATGTAACCTTCAAACCAGTTACCAGAATATACTACAAACATTTGTACAGTTATAGAAGCCATGCAGGAATATATCCCTAAAAAAATGTAACAGATTTTCTGTCCTAAATTTTCTGTTAAAATTATGTTCATCATCATAAAACTTTAGTTTTGATGATGCACAACTTAGATAACCTGCTTTAAACCACATCAATTGTCTTTACTGTTCTTTAGTGTACTGAAAAGAAACCTATTTATGTTAATCTAAGTCATAATAGTTGTTTTTTTTTGAGAGAAGTAGCCTTCAGTTCTAAAGCAAACACATGCTCCAATTTACTCCCCAAGTTAAAAAATATTCATATTAGGCTAATTACAGATCCTAAATCCTAAAAGGGATTGAATGTCTGTAACCTAGTAACTCTCAGGAAAACCATGTACGTATGCATGGATGGATGGAACAACATATATTAAAGTACCGTATTTTCCGCACTATAAGA
>NW_015112670.1:1284962-1286167 GCF_001443285.1 Poecilia latipinna | reverse complement strand
GTACTAGCCCCAAATTTTTCAAAATATCACTGGAAGTAAATTTTCACTTTATTTTGCTTTCTTTGAAATGGCTAAAATGCACTAAAATGATGAAAATACATTGCGTACTGTACTTTAGTTTATATGCATTAAAGAAACCAAGTCATCAATAGAATAATTTTATAGGAAATGTAAACTTAAAAATAAAGTTATTGTTGAAGCATGAACTGAAAAATGTTTGTTCAAGATTTACACAGTATTACTCTTGAATGAAGATCTCACTTTATATAAATAATTGGCAGTAGATGTTCTTATGGGAAATATATGTTACTTGCTCTACTTACGCTATCTTTTATGTACAATTTTCACATCAGGCTTTACATTATGTTTCAAAAGAAAGATGACATTTATGGACGGTATTGTGAATTTTCCCTTTTAGCATTGTTTGAAGCGCTTAATCAAGTTTTACCACCAAAGTGGTTCCAGTATTCACCATGGTTCTTAAGTGGTTTTATAAAAAGCAGTTAACCAGCTGGCTTTATACAATTTGACATCCATCTCCGCACCATGTCATTATATCACTTTAAATGTCTTTTCTTGAAAATGAGTGATTCTTTTTTCATCTAATGTTAAATACCAGGCAAGAAACAACAAAAATCAGCTTATTCATCCCAGAATGCCAGACATTAGATAAGCTCAACTGGCAGGCATGCCTTTAGTATAACTACCTTTATGGAGACAAAAAGAACACTTAACTTTTAAACATGTGAGAAGTACATTCATCAATTTCCAGATGGCTTTTATCATTGATAAGAGTGCTAGGTGCTCCCCTGAATATTTTATTTTATTTTATTTTTATTTTTTTTTACCAAATTCAATTTTGTCCGTTTTCATTTTTCTTCCTAATTCCATGTTTTACACAGTTTTTCACCTTAAGAATGTTTAATCATAATGCATAACTTTTCAACAGTGGAAGTGGATTTCATGTTTACATTATGTGCTGACACTGGAGTCTCTTCTATAATTTTTTTCAGGACAGTTAGTGATAATTTGTTCCTGCAAGACAACTGACTTTGCTCCAGTACAGAATTAATTGGGTTTCAGCCTGATATACATTACGACATTTGAAAAAAAAAAAAAAAAAAAAAAAAAAAAAAATTAAAAGGAACAAGCTTTGGGGGCCCCCACCCCGGGAAAAAAAAAACTTTAAAAAAAACAAAGTTGGG
>NW_015112670.1:1261696-1281831 GCF_001443285.1 Poecilia latipinna | reverse complement strand
GAAAACCACCGGGTTTTGCCCAAGAAAAAAATAAATGGGTTTTCACCCTAATAAAAATTCCGAATTTTAAAAAAAAAAAAAAAAAAAAAAAAAAAAAAACTGTACAGGACACAGCTTTGGGAGCACACACGCCTGGAAAAACACAACTGTAATAAGACACAGATTGGTGCAGCAAACACTATGTGCAATTTTTCAAGAAAATTTCACACAATGCTTTAATATTTGTCCTTGGCTGTGAGAGAGATTAATTGGCTGTGGGGGAGCCTGTGGCACTAAACAGCTACAGAAATGTGTTTAAAGTTCCTGATGAATTGAATGATTTTTTAATGATTCTGGTAAAACACAAAAGCATGTCTAAAGCTAAACATTGCACAGCATGGAACCTGGTTGATACATCTCTCTCAGGATGTGGAAGATTTTAAGTGTGTTGGTATGCTAATGTTTCTTTTCTGTTTTGATATCACTCATTGATGATTGACTCATATTTTGATGTTGTCTCATTTGATTGTCTGTGGAAATCTTACAAAAAAAGTTTGTTTTCCCTTTAACAAACTCAGCAATTTCCTTTAAACATCATAATTTCAATGTTTCCTTTGTGTTCTGTGCTTAGTCTTTCCAAAACAAGTAGGCCAGGCCTTTTTCTAAGACATGTGAATGCTTACACACAGGTAGCTCCGCAGATTTAGTTCCTTTTTACTGTGAATATAATTATGAACAGCTTAAAAACTTTACAAATTTAGGGAAACGGATGTTTTTAGATTGATTAAATAATGTTCACTTGCGGTACAGTTCTACAATCCTTGCAAAAGAATTAGCCTGTGATTTTTTAAGAATCAAGCTGGATAAAACAGTGCTTTTTGATGGTTAATTACAAACAGAGAGGGCCAACAAATTGAGCTTGTGTTATGAACTAACCTTCCTTTTTATTGTTATTGAAGTGTCTTGTTTTATAGTTTTAAATTGAAGTAATCTAAAAGTAAAATTCATTCAGGAGTTTTAAACGTGGCACATTTTAAATTGCTACTGGTCTCTATAAGCCCACCTTCTTCCACTGGCCCTGCAAATCACTCAGGACTTGAGCCAGAGGTGCAGTTCTGCTGCCATTGGTGTGAGAGTGTCAAATCAGGTCAAACTAGGAAAAGTTACTAGATCTTAATTTGACCACTTATGTGTTTCCCATGTTGGAAGGGGTGGTTTTTCCTGCCTTAGCCACCTAAGTTTCACTTTCGTGTGAATTCTTTTGTGAAAGAATTCACCTGCAAGGCTGTGGCAGGTTTTTTTCCAGTCTTCTTGTTTTATGTTAGCTTTCGCATAAGTTTGTACCGAAGACCTGAGTTCAGCTTACTTGCAACTTCACTTAGAAGTGTACTTTAAAGACTCAATACATGACTCTGATTCAGTGTCTGTGACTTATGTCTATTTTGTATATTAACCCCAGGCTGTGGAATCATAGCAACATCTTTCTTTGGTGTAACATCATAGCAAAGATCCCACAGATGTCTCTCAAGCTGAATCCTATATTGATTGACTTTGGGTAATTTCAAAAAAAAAAAAAAAAAAAATCAATAAACTTATGTCATCTTTTTCTATTGCTGTTAGCGTCGTCTGATTCCGAGAAAGACTAAACAAGGCCTCTAAACCCTATATCACAAATTAAGCAAATTAAATGACAACTTAAGCAAACGAAACATCCGGTTTTAACCATATCAACGCACAAATATCAATAGTTAATTTAAATAAAATCACTTCCTGTTTGCTTCATTCATCCATCCATCCATCCATTTTCTGAACACCCTTGTCCCTCAGTGGGGTCGGGAGGGGTGTTTGCTTCATTCAGTAATTAAACAATGATAGATGCTAACATTTTTAACAAGATTGTTTGTATATATTTTTAGAGTCATGGAAAAAATACCCAATTCATTTCCACAACAATATATAATGACAACTTTTTAAATTGAACGCTCTAAAGAGAGAAAAAGTCCCAAAATGTTCATGTGGTTCCGGTAGGCTCAAGCAAAAAGATTTAAATGCAGACAATATCATCATAATTATGTTATTAGAAACTTAAATGATTAAGAAGGAAAAACTGACTTCTAAAAATATTTGCTGGGAAAGACCTTGAAATTATTTATCTTTTAAAACTTAAGCAAATTCATGTCATTGGTCTTTGGCCAGTAAAACACTGGTAAAATTTACTCTCATAAAAGATCATTTGATGTCATGAACGCTAGAACATATATGTAAAGTGTTAACATGTCTTACAATTGCAGTTATTAAAAGAAAAACTTACCTGTAGTGCAATACTGGTAACAATTCTTGTAGATAATAATTTCTCTTATATAAATTCAAGTCAATTTGCATGAAATACCATAATGGATGCAGTGCATATGATAAGATTCACCATATCTATATGGATAATGGGGTTTCTGACAGCAAAAGAAATGGATTAGCCTGGACATAAATCTTGACACAACAGTCCTTTTTGTATGCAGATGAACTCTTGTCAGAATGAGGGAAAATGGGATATTGCTAATTATAGTTATTAAATGCATGTCTGTCAGTATCGGCTTGCTAGGAGGCAAACATGATGGGATTAGTAACTTACACAGAGAAACCACTTAATTTGCTAATTATCTGAACAACCCCAGCAACTTATAGAGCTTATAGAAAAACATTCATCCTGAAGTGCAGATGCTGTGTCCCTCACTGTGAGCAAAGGCCCTCCTCTGGCTTTTAGCACATCTACGGTGCCATGTCAAGTCACACTTGTAAAGCTTTAATGCCATTCAGAATGGAAAAATCAAGTGCTATTTCCATTTTCTGGAAGCATGAAAATGCACGGTGGCAGACCACTCACTGTGTGGACACGTTAAAAAAAAAAAAAAAAAAACCCTGTCAATATGAGCGACAGGCAGCAAGCTGGAACCAACGCATGATTGAACTCCACGAACCACCTTCTGAGCGAGGGGTCAAAAGAGTCTGAAACCCTGACAGAATTATTGAAGTCAGGCTCATAACTAAGTATAATTTGAGGAAGACAACAAGGGCTGCGGCTGAAAATAGCAGCTAATGAAATGTGCCCTGCAGTGGTGTTGTGGAGGAAGTGACAAAGTGATGTTAAAGCAATAGGACATTTGATGGGCTAAGAGTTAAAATAGAAAGGAAGTAGGAGGGAAATGCCACTCGCTTTGTGCGCCTTTCACACTGGCTTACTGTATTTTTTCTGACACTCGGAGACACACAGGTACGCACACCCAAGCTCATACTGACCACGACAAGCAAGGCAAACCCACTGGTTGCCCTGAGTGCTCTGCTTATCGGGGACTATTACACTCAGTGACCTGTGACCTCCTGCGTGCCACTTTATGTCACAGGCTGTCTTTTTGCAGATATGCAGTGACTCATTTTTTTCTGGAAGCTACAGCTAAATAAAATAAATAAAAGACACAAACATGAATCATGCTGTGCATTTTCTTTTTCTCGTGCTCACATGGATTGTTGGTTCGAAAAGTTTTACAAAGCGCAGCTGCATCTCAATAAAATATAGTTTCACTGATTTTTCCAAACATATTTCAAAATGAGAAATATCAGCATTCAGAAATTATGTTATGGGACACACAATCATGGGCAACACTGTTCACTTGACAGCAGTAATTGACATCCTTCACAAGGAAAGTAAGCCACAGATGATCAATGCAAAAGACCATCCAATCTTTTATTGACAGAACATTCAAATTGTTTGTGCACGTGGTACTTTATGTTATATTTAGAGGAGGCCCCTTTACCAATACTACCTCTAGTCACCTAACCAAACGTCCTGGAGCTTGACTTGTGTTGCTAGGTGACAGGCGGAGCTATGCCCATTGCTAAGTAATGGGCTGGGCTTCAGTAGGGTTGCTAGGTGAGGGTAGAGTCTGTTGATTTGTGCAGTTCCATTTGAAAGAGTTTTGAAACAACTGATTTTCCAGACCCCAAAAAACATTAACTTATTGACAAAAATGATTAGGCCTTTTAGAAGCAGGAGAGAGTAAGTGGAAGTACAAAAATGTGGAAAATTGTGCATAATCGATCCCGTTTTCAGTCCAAAGTCAGCCTAATGGGAAATTTCAAACTTGCTACAAGTACCAAAACATGTTTTTTTGTATTACATATTGACCATGCTTCATTTGCTCGCAACCTTAGCGGACCCAAACCCTTTTGAGAAACATGTTGAGTACTTGGTGAATATACTGTGCCATCAATGGACAATGCTAAGTACTTAAATAGAAGGTAGCTGAAACTCTCGTGTTTCTTGAAGATGATTCACCTCTCATTCAAGATAATTATTTGGCTCTTAACTACAGTTCAGAAGTCCAGTGAACTTTTACTTAAGTACTAAGTAGAAGGCCTAAACAAGCCCACTGGTCACCCAGGTCAAGAAAATGTAGTACTTGAAGTACTTTCTTATCCCAGATAATTGAGTATCTACATTAATCCAGCATCCAACGCTAAATACATATTTTAATTAGTCTGATATAAAAACATAATATTCTGAAAACACATTTTTGGATTGTCTTTTATTAGCTATACACCACAATTATTCAGATTAAAATGGACCACAATTAGCAGCTATTAGCACTGAAACCTCATGACTGATTCAAAATTTTTGTCCCAGCTGTAACTTCTTTTTTCAAGTGCTCTCTAGTTCTGGAGTGAAAAATTGATTCCGCATGCAACAGAATAAAAGGAGAAAAAACCCCCACAAGGCATAGCCTCCCCTGAGCTAATGGTAAACACTGAAGAAAAGTGAAGCTGCAATTACAAAGTCTTGTTGTCGTGAATATTTCAGATTGTTCTTTTCCCGCCGTCTTTTAAGTCCATCATTGCGCTATCACACTAAATGTGGTACTCTGACATGCATGCGAATTGGCTAATTCACTGCCTCATCTTATTTCCCCCCAGACTCATTTGTGAGGCCTGGCGTCTGCCGAACACAAGCTGGATGCACACCAGCAGGTTCACAGTCAATTAAACAAAACACAATGCTACGGTGATGAATAGAAAGCCAATGGATCTGACAATAATTGTGCCCTTGTAGCACCGTGTGTGGAACTTTGCTTCTGAAACGTTCTATGATGCCGTTATTGCAACAAAGAAACGAGAAATAAGAGACGAAATCCCGCAAAGCTGCTGGCATCAGCATTCAACTTGTGTAACAGTAAGGTAGTTATGAAAGGCCTGTGAGCATGTGGGTGTTCTGCTTTTAGTCAAGTGCAAACATTTTAGCCTAAAGAGGGAGACCTGCCAGAGTCCACTGCCAATATGGATGCACCATCAACACCCACGCTGTTTCCAGTAACTCAAACCCACACCTCATACATATAAACAGTGCAGACGCACACACCAAACAAGCTCTCCACATAGTACATATTACATTTGCATGTCATTACATGCTCTCATGTGCATTTCCTCTCGTTTCCACATTGTGCAAATAAGTGAACTAGCAAAATCAGAGAGCAGACTAATTAAGCTGTTGCAACGCAGGCATTGCTGTGCCCAACAGAAAGTAGTCTAAAGCTCTTCTGAGTAGACAATTTTACCACTGAGGACCATTGCATCACCCAAAGACACCACTAATGTTATATGAGAGTTTAATAGCTTATTTCCTAATACAATATTTGACCCTAATGATTTCTATCTTCATATTTGACTTGCATTTGAGCGAGAAAGATTAAATAAAACCCCGTGACCTTCATAAGAAACTGCATGTGTAAGCATTTTTAATATACCAGCTTAATTACTTTATTAATCGCACAACTATGCAAGATTCTCAGTTGGAGACAGAGGAAGATTAGATCCTTTACAATTTCTATTAGCCATGAACACCAACAAGCACGTCTTCCTTAATTCTGGAAAAAGAAGAAAAAAATGCACTTGCAAGACTTGTCAAAAAAAAACACAAAAAAAACTACTTAATTTTAACAAAATAATTGTTCATATCAAAAAGGTGTGTGCTGTCATTCCTTAATATTTTCTTGTTGATTACCATAATAGATTCATGTTAATGTTCCTAATACTGTCAAGAGACCTCATGAGTGGCGACCGACTGGAACATGACAGACTCACAACCAGCATATCTGTGAATGTACAAATCAACAACTATCAATATATAATTGTTTCCCATAGTTATAAAAATTATTAGGTGTTTTACATGGGACCTCACTTGAAAACATTGTTTGTGCTTAGTATGTTTGAACCCGGTTTCTTCAGGTATAGAGTCGAGAGATATGTCTTGGAAGGTGCATCAGTAATATGTGTAATGAAGTAAATATTTCTGTTCTCTAAAATCACCCGAGTTGTTCAAATAAAAGGTTATGTGACAGTTAATATTGTAACTGTCATGTAAAGGTATTTTTGGGCCTGACTGTGTATATCGTACTCTTTTTCAAGTTTTCATCCAGAATTTTGCTCCATCAAAAACCCACCAAAGAAAAAAAAAAAAAAAACATCTTGCGTATATATTTGAAACCCTGGCTTGTATATCTTATGATAGGAATCATAAGAGATAAAATTGTAATAAAGTCCACTGTAGACTATCGCTGACATGTGCTGACAAATACCGCAGATAAAGATATAATACTCATGTCACTTGGAATACGTCCAGTGTAGAAAAAAAGAGAGCAACAATGTTTAATAATGAGTGTGACAATGATTATGAGCTTTCTGTGTGACCTCTGGTCCCAACCATCTGTAGGAATGAAGGTCACCACGACATGGTTACACAAGCAGCGAAAATACCTCGCTCTGTCACAGTGTCGTGCAGGCAACGCTCCTGGTTCCTACTACAGATCACCTCCTTGCTGATTAATTAGACTCATTCTGCTAATTGAAAGTCACCCTTTCACCCTGTGTTCAGCTATGAGGCTGAGGTCGGAGGGGGGGAGACAGCGATCTTCACAGCATGAAATGTCGACACACGCTGATAAATCAACAAGTAGCCACCGCATTTTTCTTCTCCATCCTTTCCCAGTCCCTCACTGGTGCCCTTTTTTTTTGCTATTCCTGCTGTAAATGACAGCCAGCCCACACCGGTCGCCCTGGGAGCAACTGGCGTAACAAGCTAATTAAGTAATTAGGCCCTCGTTTGGAAGGCCTAACCAGGAACACAGACACTCATTTGTGTGAATTTGGACTACATTTGAATAACTTAAATGCATGTGTTCATGTGCAGAGGTCAATAAATGGGAAATAAAACACCGCATAGTGTGCACAAGTTTCTGCCAACAGACGCCTCCTCTCATATGCATGAAGTGAAGAAGCAGAGAGGCTGCAATATGGTGATTCATTTATTCTAATGATACCACTGACATCAGCCAAGTGAAGGAGGGGGTCAGATGTGTCTTAGCGCGGCTGGGGAGAGTTAAAGCTCTGACTCCTAAAAGCTTAGATTCATGTAAAACTGTAAACAGACACGAGCAGAATAGCTACCATTTCTCCCGCCGTCCGGTATCAATCTACATCAAGAGACATGACGCCCATTGATCTTGCAGCTTGGTGCAGGCTTTGATGAAAAGGCTCTATAAATTAAGTCTGTGAAAAACTGAATGTAAAATGTGCTCCCGCCTTGCTTATTGGACAGTTAATATCGCAATGCATCAAATCACAGGGCCTCGGTCTACAGGTTCATACAAATACAAGGCATATAACATTGAATACCCTTCTGCTGTTGCTGTCTAAAAGTGCAAACACTGATTTATTTGCTGAAACAGAGTGGGCAAATGGTTTTATCCTAGGGAATAAATATCTTTTTTCACAATTTAATTTTTTGACAAAAAACTGTTAGCATACTTCCTGGAAAATACACCAGGAGAACAATTTACAAAGTAGTGGAATTTCCTCTAGTTCTTGCTATCGTTTTGCACAGGCTGTCTTTATTTCTACAGAATTGGATAATAGAATCCACTATTTGTATGCAGCTCCAAACACAACCATTAAGTTCAGCAAATGCAATCAGTTTGTCGATGTTCTGGTGTCAGGTTGAACTTCTCCTCACTTCAACAGCAAACTCAGCAGGTGCAGAAGTGATGGAGACAGAAAAAAAAAAATATTTCCTGCATGCAAAACCCGTATCTCTCAGCAAAACGTGACAGTATTAGGGGAGAATCCAGTTTGAAGGGCTTTTCAAAATCAATGAGATGTGAATGTTTTTATTAAACTGCAGCATAATGTGGAAGATGATAGAATGACTAATGCCTTAAACTGATTTATTCAAAGGTAATATCCTCTTATTTTCACTTGATAAATGTTTTTATCGCAGGGTACTAGATGTGCACTCACTTACCATCACCTCCTTAAGGAGATGCTATTAGCCTGGTGGAGCTTCTTTTCGGAGAAAATGTTCCTTTTCTCCTAAGTGTGAGAATTTAAAATACACAAACTCTGGTTTTTACACACTCAAGATTTCACTAATCGCTTTGCGAATTCTCCTGGAAGTGGATCAGCTATTTGGCAGCTTTTATGATCAAGAAATAATTCACTTTCTGTGAATTATTTCTTTTAATTTCAATTTAACTGAGCGAATAAACATATAGACAAAGTGAAGCAAAGGGGTTACAGGGAGACGGCTGAATGTTGAATGAAGTGTTAACGCAAAGAAAGCCATTAATATTCATAGGAATGAAAACACCCTAAAACACTGCCTGTGATTTATTTAGGAAACCTTTATTTCTAGAAACAGACTAAAAATTGGGATTCTTACTTTTCCCCAGAATATTGTGGAAACTTTTAAGCAAAAAACTGATATCATTAATCATCACATAAGCTGAATGTATCATTACACCCATAGACAGACAAAACATTTTTTGTCGCAATAGTGGATGATGTGTGAAGATTTTGCTTCCAGTTTGCATGAGCTAAAGTATTTTTGGAACTTGTATCCACTGACTGGAATAATGTCACACCTGAGGGGCAGCAGGTAATGGCAGATGATGGGATCATGTGTCAACGGGTAAATCACACATGACAAGTTGAAATGTTTTATCTGGCGGTGCAGAAAGGATGTGTAGAGTGCGGGGCTTTCGTGTCTTTAAAAAAAAAAAAAAACATAACATTTTTTTCCAAGAGGCCCATGCAGTGAGCATTCAGTTTGCCCTGAAAGTGACGCCAGGCTCAGTGCCTTGACATGTGTGTTATTAAGTGCCGCTTTTAAATCCTCATGTGACAGAATCAACTCTGTCAACAGCTATGACTCTGATCAAGTCTGTGGCTAATCCTTGATGACTGAGCCTCTGATATGCACAAAATGGTGGGGATAGAGATACTGATGGAATATATGGGCACGTGTGTGCAAGTTTGTGCTTTTTATTTTTGCTCACGTTACAATGTATATGCAGATGGACGCAAAAACTTTAAAAAAGAGCTAGATAATTGCATGGGAAGCAGAAATATGAAAAGTTGAGGCGTAATGTAGAAATATAAAAAATAACGCTGAACAGGAGAGAAAAGCCAGGGGCTGTCATCTGATCTGAGCAAATTGCTTAAAAATCAGTCGAAAACTGCATTTATAATCATGCAGAAGAGCGAGAGAACAGAGAATGACCGGTGTTGTTGATGGCTGTGATAACGACACGGTGGTGCAGGACATGAAGGCCTGAGGGTTGACTCTTTTTTTTTTTTGTCTCTCTTTATTTTCTGCTTGAAGTCAGCAGTTTTGTGTGTGGACTGAGGGTGAGTAGATCGATGTGAATTTCTGCAGCCAGAATATTCTCTTCCATCCCTGACAAGCGCTACATTGGTATGATAGCCCACTGGGATGGGGGATGGAGGCAGTAAAACAAGAAAATGTGTAGAAGTGTCCAGAAAAAGCAATAGCGTAAAGATCATTATCACATTTTACTGTCTAAACGGACAGATAAATCTGTTTTCTGCTCCTTGTCCTTTTTGCTGCTAAGTTTTCTCACCAGGATGATTTATCCTGCACGATCACAGTCACTTTATAAGTTTGCCATATCGATTATGTACTCCTATAAGCAAATGCAAAGTCATATCTGCTCATACTCTGCCCTACTATAAATTAATTAGCTGCATAAATTGGTAAAGGACAGCTCAACGCATAGATCAAACCTAAATGAGCCCATGAAAGCTCACAAAAAACAAATACAGTTTAACTACTGGTAATAACTAACCTCCCTGCTACTGCTTGTGGGACGTTACTGCAAAACCACAACTCTGCCATTTAATGGACAGCATGTGTGCCTTCATTTCCCAATCCGTTTCTTACTTTCCTCTCATACAGTCAATGCAAGAAAAACAAAAGTTGTGAAAACAAAGGGCTACAAAGTGCCATTCAAGTCATCACTGTTGTGATCATGTTAGGCATCAGCAGCAGAAAACATTCCTGTACTTTTTTTTATGTCAAATTATGAAATTAGCAAAATGTATCAATAAAATCTAATTGAAATATTTATTTAATGCTTCGTCACCCTCTTCATCAAAAAAAAATAAAAATAATCACATATATACAGAAATGTGACTAACCTTGCAGATTTCGTATTGGTTTACTGATTTCCTCAGATTTAAATATTCCAGATCACCATTAAAATGTTGATATCAGGGAACAACAACCTGAGTAAACGCAAAAGCTATTTGTAAATGAAAACTGAATTTATAAACAACACGACTGGTCATGTTTTTGTGGATCAACGTCATTAGCCACACACAAATCTGAAAACTGTCTGACCTGCAGATACCCAGTTTGAACTTATGTTTACTTACTATTAAATCACACTTGAAATATAACTAAAGACAGAAGAAATATGGAAAGGGTCAGATATTGTAAATATTTTTTTGTGCACACACAGATGACTTTCCATATGTGATCAAATTAGTTTCCAAGCAGAACATGCTGCTCACCAGGGCAGAAGCTGAAATATTTCAACATCTATTCTTATGTACCTAATACTCAAGCCTGCAAATGGGTTTTAAGCCACATAGAGGGGGTTCCCAACATGAAGCAACCCTTGCACAAGAAAGTACAAAACACAGTGGTGTGTAAGTCATACAAGCAGTGAGACTATGACATTCACAATGTCCTTCAGGAGGGTCCCTAACCAGGCCAACTCAGGCAGCACTAACTCGTAAATGTGCACTGTATGAAAAATTTAAGTGGCTTAAATTGCATTAGATTATGGCAGCCATGAAGCGAGTAAGTGACAGAATAAAACAATAAGCCTCGATGTCAGTGTTCCCAGCAGGAAGGAAAAGCATGTGGCATTAGTTCCCAGGTCTGCTGCTGCTGCCACACCACTGGCAGCCAGTTGGACATGCCCCACTGCCAGGTGTAGAAGGATTTAATGCTTGTTACCTTGTCCTCTGTATGAATATGGAGTGAAATTACAATCCTATGACCTGACATGTGCTCTAGCAACTTTGTGTTTTATTTATCTACTGTACCGCTACAGCGATTTCTGTCATTGCGGTGATACACTTCAAAGTGCTGTACAGCAGTTTTCTACTTTTAGTTTTTTGCACCACAAGGTGGAACTGTGCTTTATGTGCAGCGAGTCAGAGGTTCTTTTGTCCCAAGCTGTGTCCTCTAATTCAAACTGTAATTCACCAAGTCCTAAAGCAGAACTTATACCACATTTGCAGGTATTAAGGTAAGCGGCTTCGGTATTGACTCTGCCTCACTCTCTCCAGTTTCATTAAAGGCGTTCCTTGTTTTGGATAAATAATTGGAAAGGCACCATTGCTGTGTTGCGGGAAGCAGCTTTACAAGAGATTAAATGCATATATTTCATTAACAGATCTCACAACACAAACCCTGAACTTGCACGTTACATTTTGACAGGCTGTGCACATTTTTTCCAAGTATCTCTTAGAAAGGGTTTACCGTGACAGCATTAAACGGTCTCAAACTGAAAGGACTGACAGGAACAACCCACAAAGAGACTAGTGGGTGAGTTAATTACAGTAAAGACATCTAATAATTGTCTCAGGCATGCGGCCTTTTATTTTTATACAATAGCTTTAACATGTTGTAGCAGCAGCTCATTAATTCAGCCTAAAGATTATTTGCTGATTAATTTATATTTCAGCCTTTTAGGTCATTTAAACAGTAAATCAAAGTGTCTTCTTGATACTATTATTATCGCACTATGCACAAACACAAGATGAAGATTTTGTCTAATTTGACCAACTACATTAGAGTTGGTCAAATTATAAGGAGACAAAAAGGAAAAGGGAGTCAAGATTTACTTTTTTAATGTAAGCTAACCTCTAGACCCTTTTGGATTGTACTTTAATGCCAGATCTTCATGGAATATGGGTTTGTGTTGACCTACCATTCGGATCCACCTCAAGAGGTAACCCACAACCACGATGAGCTGTAAAGTTAAGATGGGCTTGAAAGACAAGACACGGTCAATTTACACAAATCAAAGGCAGTAGACCAAGCTTGTGGGTGCTGAGCAAAGACACCGAGTAACCTGAAAAAAAAAAAAAACAAAAAAAAAAACACTTTTACTCAGAAAGAAAAAACACATTGAGAATCCTGCAAAACAATATTTCTCTATATTTAAAGAAGTAATTACATTTCAACAATATATATAGTTAATATTCTTGTATGTTCTCAATTTTGGTGTAACTTCTTGTCTTGTTACACGGGTCTATTGATACACCTCCAAAAGCAACGCAAACAGTTTGAAGAACATTAAATAATAGTAACGAGATAGGTTGTTCCTATAATTAGAAAGGAACTTCATTCCTATAAACGCATTTAAATTAGAAGACGGTTGCAAAGGTTTTTAGTATCCTGTCCTACAGTGTGTAACTTTGAATACAAAAATTTATTGTTAAAGTGAAGTTAATATTATTTTCCAAACAACAGTTAAACTGAAGTTTTAGTATTTTCTGTGGTCTAAAACAACACATGATTCTAAATAAATGACTTTGAAGTATTCACTATGATTAACTAAATCTGTAAGGTTTCATTTCTATCTTCAGATATTAGTGTAGAAAACAAAATTGATCAATCATTAAGTGGAAGTGATTTCTGTGTCTTCTCTCACCTTAAGAGTTTTGTTATTCACTCTATTCGGTTCTTCAAGGCCTAAGATGAACGACCTCCTTGTCATTTACAGAGTCTTAACACATATAAAAGGAAAATGACACTGTGGTAAAAGCGACAGTAAAGTAAGTGTTCAGCAGATGTCTTTTCCCAGTCACATGATCTTCTCACACACACCTGCTCCTAATTTTCACCTGAAACCACATCTGTCACTCACACGGTTTACACTGGCATGCTTCACAAATTTTAATTAATAATGATCAGTTTGGAAAAGAAAATGAACATGGCTTTCTATATTAGTTGATTCATCGAGACAAACATTTAGCGTGCTAATCGTCCTGCTGGGAGTTATTCAATTAGAGTAGAAAATTAGGATTTGCTATAAATGGCAATGAAAAACAAAAACAGCAGATTTACTGTAAATTTAAAGGAAATATGATATTAAACTGTGTCATATCTGAGTGTACAGTAATCTGAATCCCTCTCACAATATGGTGTGCATGTGGGTGACCAACTCTCACAAGGACAAAACATGGAGGCAATGAATGGTTAACTGGAAACCAGTCAGTTTGCTGGAATCAATAAAACCAGCTTTCCACCTCAATTTTGCAAGCAAAGCTTTGCAATACTTTTTTTCTGCTTTTCTTAAATCAGATTTTTTTTTTTTTTTTTTTGCAAAAAAACTACACAAAAACCAAGTATTGGTAAAATAATCTTAAAAAGCAATCTACCTCATAAATACTTGAGTGTATAAATAAGGAAGGAATTTTCTGCTTTTCTAAATCACATCTTCTATAATCATTGAAGATTTTGTTTTCCTTGTTTTCNTTNGNTTTTTATTAGTCCCTAATTAGATTTTTTCCTCCTCTTAAAAAAAAAAACATAGTAGTGTTGAAAAAATAAATACATTCTTGCTCCTTTCATTGAGACTAGGAAGTTAAGTAGCCGCCAGGGGCTGCTAATCAAAAGGTCCCCATTAACCAATCATCAGTTTGTGTGACCACCAATTTAGCAAAAGAAAATATTTTGGTTAGTTGCAGCTCTGGAAAAATGAGGTGTGTGCTAATGTAATGATAAGGGGAAAGTGCTCAATATTTATCGTAGAGAAACAGATGTTGAAAAGAAATCTGAAATATGTTCTCAAGGCAGTGCTGAGTCCATCATCCTAAAATGAGAGATTATTATTACAAGTAGAAAACATTCAGCTACGAGTGTGAGGGGTTTGCTAATTGGTGCTAATTGCTGCAGCCGTGAGGGAGGGGTGTTCTGTGAGGCTAAGGTTCGGCTGCAGCTTCAAGGAGGAGCTTTGTGGAGATAACGGCGCTTTGCATTAGCAAGCGTTTAGGCCCTTCTGAATGGTTGACACAGGAGATTCAATATTTTTTTTTCAAACATGCATGAAAGAATCAAAACAGCACTCCAGATATGTTCTTGATGAGGGAATAACAATGCAACATAATATAAGGCTTGATTTTTTTCTGCGATATTATTAATAAATCTTACATAAACATTCTTATGAGAATTTAAATGAGGATTCCTCAGTTAACTGCACTCTCTTTTCTCCAGTGCAGTATTCAGAACAGAATAGTAAGGCTGAAATGTGTAAACAAATCAGGGCAGAAGACAGAAAACAGTTTGTTTTCTTGACAATAAATAGACTTCCAGGAATTTACAAATGGATAGGTAGGGTAGGGCACATTTCCTACAAATGTGCTCTACAAAGGAAACATAGGTGAGCTCTGTGGAAGTAAACACATATTACTAAGAAGGTCGTATTTCTTCTTATCATCGGTAATCTTAAAAAAAGTGCAAGACAGATTTACAGGTAGCTGAGCGGTCAAATCAACCCAAACAATCATGGATTGCTACATAAAGCTTATTGGTGAACTAGCCTATCCATTACCTTCAAATTTGACTTTAATCTCTCTTCACTTTTATATCTGGCCTTTCTCTCATTGAAGTGGATTTTTCTGTTAGAATTTCAACTGGAGCAATCAGCAAACAGAAGGACAAGTTGTGAACGACGAGATTGATTTTCTGCGCCGTTTTAGATTTGAATCTGCCTGCAGTTTTAGCAATGGCAGCAGAGGAAGACAACAAAGTCTTTCAGTTCATGTTGGTTGTTTATAGTACAGGCAGTTTCTGGTAACCTTAAATCGCATCAGTCTGGCACGTCACATAGTTTGCAGGGAAACATTAGTGATTGGGGTAAAATTTCAGACTTCATCTAAGTTCATGCCTCCAGCAAGCAATCGTTTCTCAATACCTGAGGGTCCAGACCTACTGTATGAAGTAAAGTGTAGAACAAGAGGATGGTTTTTACCAGGCTAAGAGAACTCTTGTTTTATTAATACACAAGCAGACTGTAAAATTAAGTTATAAAAATAATGTGGTCTACATCTTACATTTCCCACAAATATCTGAGTCAGTGTTTTAAAATGTAATCTTCACAAACTATCTGCAACAATCTTCTCCAAACATGTAAAATAATATATGGTCCTACCTAATTCTCAAGGCTAACTTTGGTGAAAACCAAGTGCAGTATATTAGCATGAATGTCTATATAACACACATTAGCATGTGTAGCTTATAAAAGGTCTCAGCTGTAAAAAGCTAATATTGGCACCAGAATCCCAACAGTTAGACATGATAGATTACAACAGCTCATGTTTTGCACAAAACAGTAATCCTGTGGGATTAGACAGCACAAAGGCAATTCAAGCTACCACAGTCCTATCAGTTTGTTTTACAGCCTTTCAACCAGGTTTGATAACGGTTCAGTTGATCCCACATCAGTGTTGTCACCAGTTGAGCATAACTCTCAGCACGCACCAAAATATGAGGGTCAGTCAGCAATGCAGAATGAAGAGAAAAAACTTGACAGATTTATATTCAAGTCATGAGGGAAGTTGTGATCATTTGCAAAGCCATCAACTGGATGTCCTTTCATATCTGAAGTCTCTGCTGCCCTATCACTCATGCACGCAGGGGATCTTAATGATGGCTCTCCTATTTGCAGTTATTTCAGGAAATTCAATGACTTACTTGCCAGGGTCATGAGCAAAATGAACAAGACAAGCATCTTTGAAGATTATGATAATGCGGAAGGAGGGCAAAATTGGAATTGTTTTAAAATTCACCCGCACGTTCCACATCTTATTATCCTGCCACTTGGCAGCCAACCATTTTCAAAGGCGTGATAAAAATACACATTAGATATATTTGCTGCGACTGCTGCGTCGCACAGAATTTTATAGACTGTGCAGTCTGGCATTTCAAAATGAGAAAAATAAACACTCTTCCTACGAAAACTAAAAGACATGGATCAGAAATCTGAAGATAGATGTTGGTCCGTCTGTAAAACAGTCATTAAGATTTGCTCGGCACAGCAGATGAAATGTAGCTGTGCATCATATAATTTACTGTGCTTGGTTTCTGAAGCTAAACGCTACATACGCCTGTACTGAGTTGAAAATTGAAACCTTCCGTTCTGGGCGGGAGAGATGATCCAACGCTTAATACGACACTGAACTGAAGACCAGATGGTGCAGACTAAAACACGCTTTAGGGGGGGGGATGCTTTTTCAAGAGGAAGACACTTGCAAATCAGGTCTTCATTGAGGCTGTTGACTCATGCAATTTTGCTGTGTTTACCAATAACGAATTGGAATGGGACACCAATAGCACTTTTCATGCAAAACCCCAGATAAAACTAAACATTTTAGAGAAATATGTTATTCCAGCTGACCCCAGAGCTGAAATGCTACATTAGCAAATTATGAAAGGTTTAGTAGGTGTTCTGCATGTAATTAAAGGGAAGAAAAGGACACGGCGACCTCACTCAACACACACACACACATTAAGAAAATGTCAGCCATGGCTTTTGATCTGTGCGGACTAAATAAGTACTGACTAAAACATATGCAATTACATTGGTGAGGGAGAAACATCTGAGACCGTGTGTCCACCCGTGTCACAGACAGTGTGGCTCAACACAAAATTATTCATCTCGTTCTGAACCTTCTGCTTCTTTGCTTCTTACTTCTATCCGGTAATTAGAGCTGCACGAAATTCGTCGTCTGCATATCTCCAACATTGTTTAAGTTGGGAACCAAGGAATTTCTCTTTAGTGGAAATTACTGTGAGCTCAAGAGGGTTACAGTTAGTCAAAATTTCCCTACCTGTAAGCACCAGGCTAGAAGATTATCTTAGATTTATTACATATCTCAGATTCAGCATTTAATTTATTCCTAAATTGTTGACTGTTTCCAATAACAATGCTTAAAAGAATGAAAAGAGCAATAACCTTGAACAAAAACCTGGGTGTGATTTAAGGTCAAGACGACTCCACTAAATCTAAGACGGCGAGGTTTCAGAGAATGCGGTTGGCAGAAATGAGGAATATTTTATTTGCATTTCTAGAGAAGAGCTTTCTTTACATTATGCTTTGACGGTGTCTTTATTACCTCATTTGTCTCTTGTTAATGGAAATTTGCTCATCTCACAATCATTGAAAGAAGCAAGCTATGTGAAATCCTTGGTTCCTGTTTAAAGCTTCCTTCTTTCTGTGAACAAATTACTTTATTTTTAGGTAATTACTTCTGGAAATCCAAAGCTGCTATCCTTTTCCGAGGGCTGAGGTAATTTTGGCATCACTTGGATTTTTCTGACATTGACAAACAGAGTTTTTCTGTTCTTTTGGGGGGGTTCAAATGTCACTACATATTGAGGTCATCAATATGTATGAAGATTGCATTAAAACAGGATTGAAGGCAAGTTAATTTATAGATTTTTTTTTACAATAACAAATGTTAGACTATCTAACACTTATTAGCACAACTGTAACGTAAAAAAAATGTAAATGCAACATTTATATATCTTAATACTTTTGATCAACTTAGATTCTGCTGCTTTAGCTTTTCTCTCGGTTATCTCAGTAATAACCAATTCACAATTTGAAAAGTCCTTTCCATGGGGGTCTGGATCAAGATTTCCATATATTTACGTTGAACACATTTATTATGAATATATTAACATACATAACACAGGACCTTTTAGTGTTTTAGGGGATCCAAGCCTCACCTATAGTGTCAGAACCACCATGGCCAGTTCACAATGAAGACTTTCTCAGATCTTATGCTACAACATTTAGACAACAAGGCCAGTTGATCCACTAAAGACTTGCACCCAAGTCTGTCATATATTTCTGTATTTTTTTGGACATCTGGAGTGTGATAGTGGATAAAGAAGTTTGGAAGGACACAGCAGACTGCAGGGAAGATGGGTGCAGTATATGATACAAGGGGGTGTGAGGAAACCAGGTGCTGTGAAGTGTGAAGCTCTGCCCTCCCAGCTGATGATCAAAAACAAGCATAACTACCACTGATGACTGTGGCTGCTGGCCAGAAAAATGCACAACATAGAAGCACCATTATCAGCTGTATCAAGGGATGGCAGTGCCAGCCAAAAAAATACCATTACTGGCACCAAGGAACATGCACACGGAAACAAAAGGAACACAATGCATCATCAGTTATTCATATAATTCTTTGTCTCCTTTCACTTAGCCTGTATTCCCACAATTCTTCAGTAATGACTTTGCTTTGGTTTGACATTTTAAAGAGGTTTTGCCATCTGGGGATTGCTCAGAGTCTGATATTAAGAGAATCTGTCCCATCAGTCAGCTAACAGAGATACTATTAATGAAGTCTTGTGGGATCCTCTACCAGGACTCCCGATGCAGGCCCAGAGGGGTCCACTGAGTCTTCCTGCGCTAGTACAAAGCTCTCTGATATTTCCTACCATTAGCTCCTCTTTTACAGAATGAAACTCTTCATTAAAAATATCATAAGACGATTATATATCATGTCAAATTATCAGAGCTCTGGTCCTCTCCAGACCCGTTTCCCAGTTGGCAGATACTGAGAGAGCTCTGGCAGGGGAATTTTATTGAACAAGAAATGGGGAAACAAAATGTTCGGCTGAATGTGTGAGTGCTGCCATTGTGTCCCAGAGCTCCACTGTGAAAAAGTGACCACATAAGTAAAGACCATTCATTAAATTGATGACTTAGGCACGGTCTTTCCTCTGAACCACCCTTTTATCACGTTAGTCCATAACCACAGCTGTAACACTAAATCACAGTAAATCCTACCTCAGCCACAGCAACAAAGTCCCATGATGGCCTTTATCACAAAATGATGAACGCACACATTTAACTTACTGATGTAGAATTGAATTCTTTAAGGTTTATATCTTTAGAAACAGATGGAAACTCATCTTGCCACTGTTGTTGATAGTTGTTCATTTTGATGTTTCATTCCATACTTGAGCTTGTTCATGTGTTGTTTTTGGTACCGTTTTAAATTGTATTTCCAGTTTTATTTTGTAATCTTGCTGCTAATGTTCACTTTATTCGATTTACATCTATTTTTTTATGCCTGTTGCTGAGTCACTGTCTTTTTGCAGTGCATTTCTTGTTGGTGTTTTTTTCATGGCTTAGTTAGCTACTGTGATATTCTCCTTTCACTTCTCCACTCAGTTTTTTTTAGTTTATGCTCCCCCACATTTGCTCCACATTTGGTTAATCAGTCTCACTTCTTCCCATTTTAGTAACCTTCATCTCATTGTAAAGTCTATTTTAGAGCTGATATTTATGTTGCAATTATTAAAATCGATAGGTCAGTGACACAATGAGCACATTGTTCTCAAGTGGCCATGATGGCATCAACATCTGAAAAAGCCAATTTACTCCTTTGCCAATTCTTACCCCACTTTATAATCACATGCTGCCAATTTGTTATGACTTACTTCCATTTTGTATCTGTAAAGACAGCCTACCAGTTGATTTTGCCAGTAGTTATGACATTCTAAAGAAGTCTAAAACCTATTTAATTTTAATGTAGTTACATATATTCACTGAAGATGTTATGCTGCACCCTGTTTCTGTCCATTATGGTTCTGATTCCTGTTTGGGCCTGTGGACTCACTAGCGGAACAAGTCAGCATCGGGCCGGGGGGCGGAGCCAATTACCGGACCCCTAACTAATCACCGGGTCCCTAAGGAATCACCGGGCCCCTTACGTGGAGT
>NW_015112670.1:1243632-1257792 GCF_001443285.1 Poecilia latipinna | reverse complement strand
TTATTCATGTTCATGACAGGTTTTTATGACAGTGTCATGTCAGTCTTATTCAACCCCCTTCAAATAAAGTGTTACCCAAAAGACAACAACCAATCTTTTGTGGACTATATGGTGCCAATTGAGAGAGATGGGAGCCTTCCAAGTACGCCTTAAGATATTCTTAATCTCAACAATATATCCCTGGTTAAATAAAGGTTTATTTAAATTATTGAAGTCTACTGAAAGCTTTGAACTCTACCAAAGACCAACACTTATTTATGTATCTGAACATAAACAAGTTGAAACAACTTAAATTGCGAGTCATCACAGTTTTATAGAATTAGGGCAAATAGGTTCCAACAAGTGCAGGAGGAAAGGGGACGGAGCGTAAGCACAAACAAAAGCACGCTTATGCTACGGCATCAAAAAAATATTTCATGAGGTAGAATCGTGTTACTTAAATAGATTAAAATACCATACATTTTTGCTTCAGTAAAGCACATAATTAAATTAATCATTTTCACAAAATAGTATGTTTTAATAATTCTAGGCTGAGCAGTACACAGAGAGCCATTTCGAGTAGGAGACTCAAAGCTGAACTGTAGTAATTTCTCATCATCAAGTCTAATCAGAGAGGGAGAGGCTACAGAGATGCACTCAATGAAAATGCATGTCCTTCAAACTTTCTTTTGTCCATGCTCAAATTAGAAGGGCAATACTAAACTCTGTGCGCCATGCAGCCCTAGTGTTACTGATACTTTAGGATTAAAATAATTTAGTTTTAATTAAAACTGTTAAATTGCACCCTTTTAAACATGAAAATTGAGAACTGCAATAGTTATCTATGACAACCTAAGACTCAAATCAAACTACAAAGAAGTTTTTGGACAATAGGTCTCTCCGAGATCAGAAAAAAATAAGGAAAACAACAGTCAAAAGTGCCCAACTAAAATTGTAAATAAAATTAAATCCATTTAAGTATCTGGGTACAAAACTATTTGTTTACTGGTGCAAAATGGATGTAGAAAGAAATTATATGGTAGCATATTTGTATGCAACAGGAGGTAGGCATAGATAATAATGTTTTTATTTTGACACCATAGCCTCTGCATACCATTAAAACAAAACCACCTTCCAAAATAAGGTCAAGGACACACCGTTTCCAGGACTGTATTTAATTTGGAAAAGCATTCCAAAACAGGGAAGTATCACATTGAACAGATTCACAAAGATCAGTATCAACAGTTCTCATAAAGCACAGAACTATGTCAGGATCAATTTCACAAAATCTTACTTGGTAGTTTAGTTTATTCTTTATGTTAGACACCAGGAAAGGGGAAAAAACTCCTTGAAAATACTGCACTGAGGCTAAGAGCTCAGGTTGTGTAATGGATACTGACAAAGTGCAGATAAAATGTTTGAAGACAAAATGGAACACCTATCATAGGTATCATATGGAAAAAACCCAGATCCGTTTCAGGCTGAAACAACATAAATATATAGAAATCAGCAAGTATTTGTAAGTTCATACCATCCTGAGAGTAATTGCTGAGACTTGAGAAAAGCAGCGATGCATTCGATATGGTAAATGGTAGTGTACAAACAAAGTACTTTGGTCATTAAATTCCATTAGTTGAATCAGCAGTTTGTGCAGCTTCCATTAAACGTGAAGGCTTATTGACAGTAATGCTGCGAAGCCTCTCCTGTGTGATCATAAAGTACCACAGCCAAGTCAAAGGGCTTTCCATTCCACCAGTGGTATTCCCTATGATGCACTGTAGAAGTAATATAAATAAGAATATCAACTTGCGCTGGCTGGAGTCTTCACAAAAGACTATGTGGCGCGTCTAAAGAAGAAGTTGGCATTCCCAGGGACTCACTTTACAAATGACAGGAACTCCAGCATCGACTACACACACAGTATATGCACACGCAGACACACACAGCACGGGGGCATCCATCTGCAGCTGGAAAATCATTGTATTTCTTTGAAGTTGACCTGTTTTCTTTTTTACTTTAGATCTACTTGATTTAGGTGGATCTAATGAACTTCCTAGATCAAAAGTCTCTACCTTTGTTGCTCCACAGACCTTTTGTTGGGTGAGCTTGTGGCCTAATAGTGCGAGCTGAATGTCATGCTCTCCTTGGGACGATCAATCCAGGCAATCAGATATCAGACACCTGGGGGATGGCTCTGACCACATATCACTTGCTGGCAAACTCTCTCTGGCTGGCACAAAAATACAATCGAGACACATTGTTGATTATATTCCATGCACACATGCATTTGTAAAGAATTCACAGGACTATGAGCTAAATCGTGGCGGGGGCCAAGGACGTGAGCTTGTCAGCAGAGAATCGTGCTGAGGCAAAAGGTTTGTTCTCCTAAAGCATTCTATCTTTCTTCTCTTTCAGCCATTATATTATCTGCATGTCAGCTTGATGAGACGTCTCTCAAACCAATACGACCCTCTGTTCAATGCAACTGCTGCACTTGTCACATCCTCAGTGACTGAAAATTGCGTACCTTGCTCAAGGTCACAGACACTGGTTTTCACTCAGGGGTACAAGGAGCCAGACGTGCAACTCCCTCTCTTCACACGTCTGTGTCTCTGCTTGATTTCTAATTGCCTCTGTGAGAGGCTCTGGCCTGTGGGGGGACAGTGGGACAGCTAAGAACCATTTTGTATTCCCCTGTAAAAGTCATTCAACACACAATCAGTAATGGTAAAC
This sequence comes from Poecilia latipinna, assembly GCF_001443285.1. Lineage (NCBI taxonomy): Eukaryota > Metazoa > Chordata > Actinopteri > Cyprinodontiformes > Poeciliidae > Poecilia > Poecilia latipinna. Next base: position 1,255,080 of record NW_015112670.1, on the reverse strand, counting down.
ATGCAGTTTATCCTCTGTGGGAGTGTTGATGGCAATCATTTTATTAGGGGTTCATCTGTCTCTAACCAAGAGGGATACCAGTTATTCCCTTATAAATATAAGAAAAGATTTGCAAAGGTTTACAAAGATGGGACTAATGATAGCATATATTCTGCTTTAAACTCTTAAGAGGCCGATAGACTGTTCAATTGTGTTGCAGAATTGGCATTAACAACTTCAATGCCATCCTCTTATTCATTTCTTACATCCAGCCAAGTGGTGTATGTGAGGTCTACAAGGATTTTAATCAGGCTGGATGATTCCGAAGCGGACATGACAAAACGGGATTCTTCTTTGTACCAGCTATAGGGAACAATTCAGTTAATGAACCCACATGAAAGGACCCACATGGCATTCCCTTTTTTATCCAGAGTTGTCCCGCAACAAACCTATGCAGGCGATGAACATGAAACCCATATGGATCCCAAATATAAATGTGCCCATTTGCTTGACAGTGATGAGTTTTACAACATGCAGCAGGTATCCTTTCCCAGACTTATCATTACGTCCCTTAAAATATTTAATATATAGGTCCATCATTTAAGCTTTGACACCATCTTCTCTCACCAATCTCCCTTCCCCTCATAACTCCAATTTGCACTTTCAACCAGTTTCTTTGACACTCCCATTATTTCTCATCTCAATTTGAACAAAAAACTCATTTTAGTTTTGACTCTTTTTTTTCCCCATCCGACTCCAACAATGTTTTATTTTTTGCCTCCCTTATTTCTTGTAATTTAGTCTCCAACAATGCACTGTTTTCTGACCGAATTTCATTCATCTTGGCACATCTGCAACTCCTCTTAAATCCAATGAAGGCTCTGAAGGTTTCCAGTCTCTACGGCTCTGCAGAGCAATTATATCAAATAAATTGTGTTAAGGGTCATTAATGGTTTAGATAGAATTTGAAAAATGACTAGCAGGGCTTGATGATGCATTCTCTCTTTTGAGAGACTAATTCTCATTAAATCCAAGAGAGAATTGCGATTGTTGCTATTCTAAGAATTTCACTCCAAGTTACCATGCATGTCTATTTTTTTGGACAGCAAACCTCCTAAAATAGATATTAGCATTAATCTAGTTGCGTTTTCCAGATAATTTGGTATTCAAGGAAACACTAGTGAATAAGAGGCACTGCAGTGATGTGCCTTGCTAAATCAATCCCAATGTGAGAGTGTCCGTTTACTCCCCAGTCATTACACTGCCAACATATTGAGCCAGCATCTTAGTAGGTAGTGGATTAATGGAATGAAAACACATCACAGGGATACCACTGTGTGCTCATTTCCAGTGTTGAATGACACTACTTTGAAATGTAAATGTGAAAAAAAAGGATGGACTACAACCTTCAAAGAGTAACAAGTGATGCTACAATGTTACATGCAACAAAAAACGTCCTTGTATGAAACAAAATGTCTTGCCTGTAACTGAATTTAATGTATTTTGTATAAAGCACAAGCAACAAATCAAATCTTAGGGCACACTAAAAGCTAAACGGGTTCAATTCATATCCAATGATGTAGAGATATATAGATCAGTCCAATTTATCCAAATGTATTCAAATGATATACACTGGTTTGTTTACCTACATTCGTAAATAATGTTAATTATGACTTTAAAACCAAAGTTAGTTAATTGTAAAAATTTTTACACTACGACATTAAATGTCGTAGTGTAGCAAACAACTAAAAAATTAGTTTTTTGTTAATTGTTGCTGCCGCTAGTCTAATAGTGTTTGTGTGTGATGCTGGAGTTTCAAATGAGTCAAAGCAAAACTTTGAGTATGTGTTTGATGAGGGAATGACATCATAACATGATATAAAGCTAAAAAAAAAGAAGCTAATTTTGCATATCCCCCCTTTAAAGAAAAGTTGGTTAGAAAATATATTTTTAATCTTTTGTTTAAGTGCAACAATGTTAAATGTAAGTGTTTACCTGCTATTACATGAGTTTTGTTTCAGAGATAAACAAAGTAAACACTGATACGTGAACGTCGCTTTTGAAAGAACAACAATTTTAATGGACTGTCCTACTTTTTCACATGGCTGTATGTGAAAGCCTGGGTTTCTGCAGACAGGCAAAAATAAGCCACTATGTGCCCATAAGAATTTTCTCCGTTTTGATCTTTTCCCGCTTTAGATGTTTTGTGATGGGAAAAAGATGAAGTGATAATGTAAACTGCCAGCTGAGATATACTGACAAAGTAAGGCCAGTGACTAGTGTCTGAAAGTAACACGCCACCATTCTAGGCGGAGCTAAAAAAGTAACCTTGTTAGCGCTTTAATATGTTACTTTGGAGTGTATTATTTGAAAGATTGCTCATTTATTTATTTATTCATACACTAAACATTGTCATCGAGCAGTTGCGTATGGATTCTGCTTAGATTTTCAAAGCAGATTTGCATTTGCATGCACCTGCTCTGCCTGCCACAAAATTTATTTTATCATCTATAATTTGAACCTAATAACATGAATTACAGATGTAACATCCCACTGACAGCCCACTATTAAAGATCTTGCCAGCAAATACAAATACGTGGTTAGCCTGTAGAGCAAATTTGAGTACAGATCTTTGTTGCTTAAAGACATTTTTTACGCCAAGGCACAAAAATGTACTGTTGTTGCTTTCCTTTTGAGTTTGTTTTAAAAGAAGTCTCATCCTCAGGGTAAACAGCTGTTATCTTTCCATCTCAAGGTTGTACATATGCAGAAATATGTATAAGCCTCTCCTCCTACTGAGGAGTAAAAATCCATTTCATACCTAAAGGATTTTACTATCTTTTCCACATCTTTGTTCAACTAAAGTAACAGAGTATAACTGGAATTAAAACACTATTATACCAGAGAGTTTTATCGAACAAGCAATTTTTGTAATTACCTCACATTTTCCTCATTCTTCTCATTTTCATCAACAACGTCCTTATCACTCACTATATACATATATTAAATAAATAAAAATAAAAAAAAAACCTTGATAAAATGCAGGTTTTAAGCCTTCAACTTGCAAAAGATCTCGACGTCCATGGCATGAAGGTACGGTATTTACATCCAAGTAGTCCTTGATGTGATATTGTGATATGAGATGCTGAGCAGTTGGAGTTTTATCTGGTTATTGCTCATTTGAACATTTACAAAGCATTGTCATTCATGTCTGTACTATACATGTTCATTTTACACCGGGTCACAAGGAGCAATAAGAAAGAGGTGGTAAAGATGTACCCTGGACAGGTCACCACTCCCATCACAGGGCCAGACACATACATTCACACCTAAGTAGTCAATTAACCTGTCATGTTTCAGAATATAGGCACAAAGAGAGAACATGCAAACTCCACACAGAAAGTCTCTGTCAGGATTTAAACCCAGGACCTTCTTGTTGCGTGGTAACTGTGGTAATGACAGTGCCTACAAAGAACATAAAGCATAAAAGCTCAAATCAATAACTAAAAACCTAATGCTCATCTTCTTTGAAAAAGCTTAAATAAGACGGACAATCTAGCTGAATTTACTTGAATAGCATCTCTGCTTGTTTAACTATTACACTGGAGTTGTAGTTAAATAACTTTGTTGCAATTTGTTGCATTCATCTGCAACAAAATGTATGCAGATATTTGTGCAGTCCTTGGAAAATGCATATTTGCGTTCAGATGCTTCCCCACTGAAAGGAGGTCAATCCAAAGAGTTAAAGCTGTCTGCAGTCTAACTCTGCCTACAGACAGACACACATACATACATACACAACAAAATGCATCACAATAAGGTAAGGAGAGTGAACCTGCTTGCGATTAAATTCATCTTTTAAAGGAATAGAAAGAAAATTAAACCTACAAAACTTCTTTACAAGACCATGTCGCCTCGCCATCTGGCTCAAGCGTTTCAATCTCTGTTACACCTTTATGCTCCCGCCTGAACACAAGCGAGTGGTAGTGGTATTGATCCAGCCGTATACTCGTTTTATTATCTCCTCTCCCGTCCAAAGGCAGCTTTCCGCTTTGATAGCGCCACTGTTGTAGAAAAGCATAAATTCTCAAGCTCATTTGCTGTGAGGGGGAGGATAAATGGATGTGAAATCAAGCCATGAAAAGCCAACATGGCATGGTGGGGAATTTTATCCTGAGCTCATTAGAGAAACATGTTCCTCTCCTTCCTTGCAATAGTGCACAGTATGCTGAGAGATTTTTTTAAGCTGTCTGGTTCTCAGGTTTTAATGAATTCATTTGATTGGGAATGTTAATTTACGCTTTTATTCTGTAGATACAATTTTTGGCATGCAGTCCGTGGGAGAAATCCAGCCTGGCCTCAGTTTGTCACACTAACAGTGGGCCATAGAAGACGAGAGGAAGATTGTCCTAAAGTCTCCCCATGCTTTATGACAATAGGCCAGCTGTGTGTCAGGAAGACCGGGGTAAATAGGGCTGTTTGTAGTCGCAGATCTGCCCTGATCAAAGGCCTCTCTCTCAGCTTGCTGTCAGTTCCTAACGTCTTTGCTGTTGCTTCTCTGCCCAGTCTTTCACTCGCAGATTGACTGGCAGAGTCACTACCCTAATGTGAATAGAGGGTGGCCTTAAAAGAAAAGCAGAAAGACACTGACAGCAACATGCTGCTACATGGAATCATTTTCTGAGGAAGCCTGGCGGTGCAGCAAGTTAGAATTCTCAGTTCCTGCAAGATTTTGTTGCTTTTATGAAAAACAGCTGCAAAGTTTAAGTGATCCATCAGAAAGAAAAACAGCACCTGCTGTTTTCTTCCCATACCTCCACCTCTTTCCCCTCAATACAGCACAGAAAGCGCACTCCGAAGTGCATTGGTCGTCTCTGGAGACTGCTCCAACATGCACATATTGCATGGCAAGAATGCATGCTATAGTTGACAGTTAAATGTGGGATTAGAAGCTTGGATAATTATATTTTTAGAGAAACACATACTCTATAGAATAAGACTATTAGTATTTCCTTCCCTACGTATATATCACCAGCTCTTCGATTAGAAAATTCACACCATGCTTTTGCTACAGTTACTGCTCGGTGTGCATATCTTGCTCTCTACTACATGGTGGGATCACATGTGAGCTGATGTGTGACTGTTCATGATTGAGTCCCCCTGAGCTAACAGCTGTTATCATTTTTGCAAACCTTCAGCAGCTCCTTACACCAATAACCCCCACAAGAGGTGAAAAAAGATTAACAAATGTATGAATAATCTGATCCCAAAAACAGGCACAGTGTGAAATTCCAAGTGAGAGTGGGCTGCAGCAGCTAAGGACCAAAATTTCAGAATCTGCTGTGTTGTCGTTGAATTTCCATATTCAAACTTTTGTGATGTAATACTCCGGGGACCGGTTATCAATTTGCAAGCATCACATTAAATCTTTACATCTTTAAACAAGGTGACCTTGATTTTGACCTGAATGGTCAAGTATGAGAAACAGTTAAAATCATGCAAATGCATTTTTCATCAATTAATTAGGTCTTGACTGCACAGTGGTGAAATTGTTAGCACTTTTGCACTGTTCTAATCTTGGTGTGGGGTCCTTCCCTTTCTTGCAAATTACCGATGAACTCTAATCAATATTTTAGAAAATTATGAAAAGAAATTGTAGATTGTGAGGAAACATCTTATTGCTAATGTGATAGCCAAGACAGAATGATCATGAAAGCTGCAAGGAAAAAGCTATTTGGTGAGCTCAATAACATCATTAATGACTTCATACTAGACAGATTGCCTGTTATCTCTGACATTTTTGAAGGTCCTGAGTTCTTCAGCAGGGTTCTGATCCGGAGTAAATGGGTCCTAAGGTGGACATAAAGTTTTTTTTGTTTTTTTGTTTTTTCTTTGCTGCATGCGTATTTCACAGAATGTTGAATGTTGGGGATGCAAAATTCAACTCTCTACAAGTCAGAGTCATTAAAACTGTCTAGAGATTACCTAAAAGGACCTTCATTTATCAGGAAGATAAATGTCTATTGACATAGTCTGAGGTGAGTGGGGGAGTCTCAATAAATCTCACCGCATGTCTGTCGGAGCCTCGCTCTGATAGCAGGACAGGGGTCTAAAAACTACCCCTCTCCATGCTGCTCTCTTTATCGTTCCTCTGGCAGCTCAACAGCATGCATTCCTAGGTTGTTTTTTTTTCACTAACTCCCATCAAATTACCGTCTTTGCACCCTGTAACCCTGGGTGAGAGATGATTACCCCTTCTTGAGCTGCAACTGACCTCAGAGTTTGGCCTCCAACTCACTCAAACACATCCACCTCCATCTATCATTTGAAAATGTTGAAAAACACATTTATGCACTGCTTAGCAGCAGCATTCAACCTGTTGAATCCCAAAGAATAGAATGTGGGGGATTATTTTTTGAAGAAAATACATCTAATTTAAGGTTACTGCTAGAGGCACTAACAAGGTTTTTATTAAAAACATGATGCACAGATCTTTTCTTTTTTTTTTTTTTGCTCTCATTTAAAGCTTATACGACAAATAACGGTGATGAAGTCTGATTCTCCACATGCTACATCTCCCACAGAGTCCACAATGAACTCATTTTCTCTACAAAAAAAGAGACATGAGAGCTTGGAAAACCTCCCCGCAGTCCTGATGGCAAACGGTAAGAGAATAGAAAAACAGGGAACCAGCATGGAAAGATTGAGGTTGAGGGCATGAAAAAAAAAAAAAAAAGCAGTAAGGAAAAAAGTGATGGGTTGAAAAGAGGGGTATTCGTAGTTTTAAGAGAGACGAGATGCCTTTAAGGTAAGGTGTGGGGGGGAGACAGAAGTAAGGAAGGGGGGACATAGAAAAAAACGACACACTTTCCTGGCTTATTTACACGTAGCTGCCAGTATGACAGGTAATTTGGGCAAATTCTCCACAGAGCCCGCAGCAGACGGTGAGGGGATAAAGACGAAAGGAGAGAGCAAAAGAGAGAAAAAAGGCGAGAGGGACGTGAGCAGACTTCCTGACAAGGTCTGAGTTAGGTCTGAGAGCAAGATAGCAAATGGGTTTCCAGATTCCAATCAGAGGAGAGGAGTGGGGGTGAGGAGACAGAAGGATGAGGGTGTGTTCGGCAGGAGGCGGAGACGGGTGAAAGAGGGGCGGAAGTCATCCTGTTGACAGAGTCTGATCATTTTATTTATCTTCAGCAAGGAGGAGATATCAAAAGTGCCTTTTAATTCAATTTCTCTTTCCCTGTTGAGGCTGAAAGATCAAGAAGGCAGCAATAGCAAAGGGAAACGGTAAAAAGGGGCGAAAAATATATCAAGATCTCGCAATTTATTCATGCCATTTATTCAGTTGTTTGTGTCTCTTGTGCCGTGTGTGAATGTGCGCATTCATCCTATTGAACTTTCAGGATGAGTCAAAGAAAGCTTGTATTTATAGAAAGCTCACTTTTGCATGACTGTCTGTCTGTGCTCAAAGCCAATTAGAAAACATTTGTTAACGAGGCAATGTCTTCCTTCCTGAAATCATCTATGTGTGGCTTCATTTTTTTAATTTCTTTTCCGCTTGTTAAGATGAAGATTTCAAATTTTTATATGTTTGGTACTTGAGGTGTCAGCTCTATGGTTTTAAAACACGAAAGAAAGATGTGGGAGCTCCAAGTAATGCATTACTAGAAACCACAACAGAGTATGAAGATGCTAAGATCAGCAAAGGCAGCTCTTTGCCTTGCTTGTCACACACACAGCCAAGGCAAAGAGACAACATAAATGGGGGATAGAAGAGACGAGGAAGATATAGCCAGAAGGATCAATATACATGACGATATGATGGAGAAGTTGAGAGGAGAAAGTCAGCAATGCGGTCAAACACAAACAAAGCCAAGCCAGCAGAAGATTAAGCCGTTCAACCAAAGCAGTGAACATAAACACCTCGTAAACTGATATCCTCATCATGAGCTTCCTGTTCTGTGTAGACAGATCCTCCTAAGAAATTATTGTTACCGTCGCATAAATCGAGGTGCAGATGTGGGTGGAGGCCCCATCTGGGGCCGCGTGCGCACCCACTTCTTGCTGTAGCTTGATGTTTATGAAAGTGTTTGACATATTCACCTTTCCTCCTTATAAGAGCTCAATCCTTCAGGTATCACAAACATCTCTTGGCCTTCTCATGAAAAACATATGAGAGCAGAGGAATCTGTGCTCACATGCTGCACAGACATCTGTTAAACCCAAAGTATGTTTACAAATACATGGCCGTCCTGACAGCTGTCCTTTTTCTTCGGACTGACTAAAACCATATTGCCAAATGTATTGAGTCAATTGCCATTACGCAATTATACTTTTCAGTATTAAAAGAAAGACTTTAGAAGAAAATTGTCCCTCCTCTGACGGCCCAAAGGCTTTACACAAGGTTTAGAATAGTCTTTAAAGAAATACTAGATCTTTCTTCTGGGAGAGCATTTGTGAAGGCGAGGCTCTCAAACAGGAGAAGACGGTTTGACTCCACTCCAGTTTACCCCCAAATTTTCTCTGGGGGATTTTGCCAGAACTCTTTCTGATCGATAACATTTTTCCACAACCAAATTAGACTGGTCCCACACAGGAGAGAATATGGTATTTCCCAAAATATTTTTTGGCTCCATTGTTGGAACTATGGGGTCAAGAAAAAATCCTGAGGAAGTCTCTCCTGCTCTAATTCCGTCAGTCTGGTACTGTCAAGCATGTCTCCACTATTTCTGTGCATTGTGCGTTTTGGCATGATCTTATTTTACGCACCACATTTATGCCTCAATCAGTTATTACAAGCACAACCAAATTACAAGCAATCTTGCCTACCTGTTGGATTGTATACATGTTGGGCCATGCTGATGATTTTGACACCTGGATTTACTTATTTGAAAGAGTATTTCTGTAATATTCATATTTTATGTGCACCATGGTGACATACCTTTAAATACAGAGCGTTAAGGTCTAGACCAGGAGTGCCCAAGTCCAGTCCTCGAGTGCTACCACCCTACAACTTTTAGATGCATCCCTTATCCAACACATCTGGGTCAAGTATCAACACATAGTTTTACGTCTTAGCCTCTAACTTGGTCAGTAAAAGAGTTCTGATAAACTAAAACTCAAAAGAAGTTTTCACATTCAAAATAAAGTCTTTTGATGGAAGACACAAAAAGACAGATTTTTTTTTTTTTTTTTCCCCAGACAAGAATGATTTATAGTTAAATATGAGTTTAAGAAGCCAAGAGAAATGTTCACGTTGGTCGGATGCCACAAATTATTAAATTGCATAGATTAAATTTGGGAGAAGTATGAGTTCATTGGATGGTTCTGGGTTGAAGAACAGAGCAACAAAATATAATCAAAGTGGGAGAACGGATTACCTCTTTTGCTTCAGTGGAGTATGTAATTGTAGCAAAAAAAAAAAAAAAAAAGACACTGAGTAGCTGCAACAACAAAACACAATTGTGCAGCAGAAAGCCAAGTGCGATGCAGGGAATTAACAGCAGCGATAAAGATGGAGATAACAGAGAGACGACGGGGAGGACAGATTGAGATGATTATCGGTGTTGATGATAACGGTGTTGGTGGTTATCATAATGAAGGTGGTGAGGATTAAATGTGGCATAATATCTTGATGATATGACAAAAAAAGATGACTTGATTAAAATTGCTACTGATGCCAATGATGATAGTGGGTATTTTTGTTGGCAGAATTTTAATCACACTGATATCTGATTTCACATATTCTGGCATAATTCAGTGCAGCAAGAAGCTGTTATGCTTCACATAATTCCTTTTGGGTTTTTTTTTTGTTTTTTTTTTTTTCCCATCATTGCAGAACACAGCACCCCATATGACTTTATGAATATTCAACTACAAATACTGCCCTGGGGTGTCAACACTAGTGTCACTCACTTGCTTTTATTTAAAATCTAGTATGACTACTGACACTAAAAATTAAATTAGGCCTCCATAGGCCATTTATATCCAGAGAAGAAAAGCTTTTAAGCTTTTCAATCCTCTCCCTTCAATGAGTGAAGGTACTACCCAGCTCTTGTCACGCATACTGATAAGGTAATATGCCTGAGGGCGAGAAAACAAAGAAAAATAAATAAATCTGTGACATACATGATTCAAAAATAGCTTAATCAAAAACCTATCTAACTGTTAAATGCAAATCAGTTTGCTGAATAAAGGCATATTCTTTACTTAGGTCTTGTTTGTATGGGGGAATTGCATTTGCATGTCTTCACCTGAATAAACACAATTATTTCAAGATTTTTCTCTTGTTGAATGATTTAAGTCTCTTAAGTGCAAAACAACACATCCATGTCACAGATGGTAGATGGCCCTTGGCAAGATGCTCTTTCAAGAAGAGTAAAATCTGCTGGTGCTGCTTTTATTACAGCAAAATCTAAATCTTAAATATGATAGCCAAGAGAGGTTTTGTTTTATACCTACAACTGTAGTGGTTTCACACTATTTATCTAATTTTCAAATCAAATCAGGATATTTATGAACACATGTATTTTGTTGTCTTACCTAGGGCAAAAAAAATAAAAATAAAAATGCTGAAAGTAAGAAAATGTCATGAGTTTGCTCCACCAATAGGGGGCAGCCCAGTATGTTAGTGCTGCAAAAGCTTACAGAAAAACAGGCTGGAATCATGAAATTAGTTGAGAAACAGCAATATTAGTGGTATCCATCACGCCCCTGCCTTTTAGTGTAGAGTTTTCAAATTCTCTCTGTTGATGTGTGAATTTTTTATGTGTAATATTGGTTGTTTCTCTACACCATCTAGAATCATGCACATCAGGTTAATTGGCCACACCAAACTGCCCTGAGGTATGAGTGTATGCACACATGACAGACTACCTGTCCAGTTTGTAACCCATCTGCTGTTTATTGACAGCCACCCATGATCCACATGAGAATTAACCATATGTAAAAAATCAGATGGCCAAATAAGCTTTGAGGTTGTTGTTTTTTTTTTTCTGTATTTGTTTCCCCAAGTTTTATTGTATCCGCTGATTAAGACATTGGTTATATTTATAAAATCAAAACAGGTGGCGCAGGGGCAAAGTACAAACCATGTAAGGAGGCATTAGCCCTCAACGCGAAAGTCACAGGTTCGAATCCCAGCCTAATAACATTTGCTGCATGTCTTCCCCCTCTATCATTTACCCACTTTCTTGTCTGACCACTTTCAAATAAAGACAACGAGAGCCAACAAAAAAATAATTATATATATATATATATATATATATATATATATATATATATAGCTGGACCTTCTAGCAATTTTGAAAATTCCAGGTGTGAATTCCTGGTGCATTTTCTTGACTTCACATTCTTTCCTCAGGTTTTAATGCAGTGTATAGTGTTGTAATAACAAAAAAAAAAAAAAAAAAAAATTGTAAAAATTTTAAAATATAAATTTTGTCTTTTTAACAAAAAAAGTTGAAA
>NW_015112670.1:1221266-1240536 GCF_001443285.1 Poecilia latipinna | reverse complement strand
ATTTTTTTTTCTTCCCATTTTTTCCCCGGGTTTTTAATCAGGTTATAGGGTTTTAAAAAAAAAAAAAAAAAAAAAAAAATGACTTGCTAAATTGCTAATGCTAAATTATGGCTCTTAATCACAACAACGTATGAAAAACTTTGTTACATCAGCAAATGTTGATGCTTCTCTGCCTGGTAGTTCTATAATGTCAACATTTGCATATCATTGGTTTCAGATGTGCCAATCAGATTATACAGTCTACCTGGAAGCCCTGTGTGGTTAGCAGAATACTTCTGTAAACAAAGCTATGATTAACTGGTCTTCACTCTGACCTCAATCTCAGAAAAGCCCAGATAGGCCCCAACTCTACATTGCTTTACACAGGTAATGTGGGGGAGGTCATCAGTCAACCATATGTAATTAACTGGGTGGTCTGAAAATGCGCCTTAAGGATACCATTAACCTGTGCCAGCCTAACAAGTCTGAGCAAACATAATCCAAATACACCAGCAAACACACATCTGTGACTAGAATGACTTGGCGGGCAGAAAAAAAAATCCATTTCATGAATATTGGATTTCATTATGAGGGTGAAAAAACAGCTTTGCAGTGGATCATTCTTTAATGACCCTAAAGTCCACATGCATGAATCTTTTAGCAGTGTCTGTCTTTTTGATATGGAGGAAAGAAAGAGAGAAATAAAGAAAGAGGAGAATTGTTCCCCAGAGGGTTTTGATGAACCACCCGGTCTCAGAGTCTCAGGCTGAGCACCTCAATCACGATCTCATACAATCTTTCAGACAGGTGGGTCATCCTGATGCAGACACAAAAAGAGGCCAGTCGGGTTCATATCTTATTTATGGAAATCTGTCGAGGGGAAACAACAGTTTCTGAGTGCAGAATAATAAGTGCTTGACAAATATTGTGGCTGCCTAAAAGGACATACACATCCTTCAGTTTTATTTTTGCTTAGTAGCTATTATTGTTATAAAAAATTTAACAAATATATACATTTCCTCTCAGAAGTTTATGAATTTTAAAGTGCAGCACTTCACAGCTGTTGTGATTTTCAAAACAAACAAACTTTTGTCCTGGCCAAGTCATTGCACTTAGCATATCTTTCTCACTGACGCAAGCTTTTGCCTAGAAAATATTATTTTGCTTGTTGCCCTGAGCAGCAACCATCCTCATATTATCACTCAAAGATAAACGAATCCAACTTCAACTTCAGACTTCACACTGAACAATTTCTGCAAGATGCAGTAGCAAAACTGTATATAGCATTTCTTTTATGGAGCTGTTTAATCAGGTTGCACAAAGTTCAGCTATATACTCAATACTTATGTACTTAGTTCAATGCAAAACAAAAATGTTTTTTATCTCTGCACAACATCTAGAAAAGTGAAGTATTTGTACCTAACATAACATCACCTTTCTTGTTTCTTTCGATTTAGCAGTGGCTAACAGTTGAGTTTCATGCCCTAAAAATTGCCATGAAAAGATAAGACATTGCATTTCTACCAAAACAGATATCTGAATTGTGTCCTTGTGCAACGTTTGTACAAGGAAATCAGAAATTAATGCTTTTTTATGTGTTTAAATATAAAACACATTTCCCAAACCTTAGGTCTGTTCAGGTATATAAAAGATATACCTGTTGCACATATTGAGCTTATTGAAATGAAGAGGATAAAATTACTACCTAAAAAGGACAATAGTGTGTATCTGCAGTGATGTTGCCTCACTATCTCGGACTAAAGGTTTGTTGCTTTATAACTGGGGTCCGTGAATCAAACGGCTGAATTATCTCCTCAGTATTCAGTCAACTTTTCCAGAGTCCTGCTAACGACCTAATTACTAGACGGAGGTGTGTTAAAACAGAGAGACATTTAAAAGTTGCAGGACGGCAGCACTGGAGGGTTGGATTCAAAGGTCTTTGCTCTTTAAAGTTAGTGTCCTGCAGGTGGTCCAGTAATCCATTTATTCATCCATTATACAAACACATCCCAGCAGTCTTACAGGAGGGTTGGTGCTCAGTAAACCTAACGTATGATTTTCAGACACTGGGAGACTCACTGGTGCTATATTTGTTTCACATTTATATACTTTTTCTTTGGGCAGAGGCAAGTTTTGATCAAAATCAGCTGACTTGTCAATTTCAAAGCTCTTACATTTTCCTATGGCTTTAAGACAACAAAGGTCAACCTCTGTCTTTTATGGAACATGATGGATTTGGTCCTGATCGCAACCTTTTGAAAATATCAGAGCTAAGATAAGGATGTCTACATGTAGATGCTTTAATTGCAGTGAACCACAACCAAATTATTTTTGGATGGATGGATGGATGTATGAGAAATATGTTTTTATACTGAAATTAACTCAAATCAGTATTGGTATGTCAAAGTTTTAAAGAAGCAGTGAAATCAGTCACACAATTTGTCTTTGTGCATCTCTCTGTATAAAAGAGAGATGTGTCCCTTAATTTATAAGTCACATTTTGGTATTTTAGAAAAAAAAAAAAAAAAAGAATGAATAACAGCACCGTTTTTAGCTTTTTACTTATCAGCAGTCTGCAGTTATCTGATGCAGACGATAGTCAGAAGCCTCTCTCTCACTGTTTATGCCAACTGATTTTCAGAATTGGAGCCCAAGAACAGAGCAGTTTTTGCTGTCAATAACCACTCAAAGCTCAAGATTTTATAGGAGTCGAAAAGTAACAAGTATTGTGGATATTTAAACAGTGTCACCTTCAAATTTGTGCATGCTAAATTTATTTGAGAAACAGTGAAGAATGTTGTCCATTCCAATAAGACTTAGGTGACTTATTTCCGACTTGATTTTTTTTTTTCCCCTAAAATTTTGTCTTTGAAATGGACAGCTTCCAAATCTGAGCATGCTTTTAATTATGGTTCAAGAGGACCTTCCTCTTGATTCTTTTCCACTCTTCAGTCTAATCTGCTGCCAGTAATTCAGAATCAATTCACCATTTTAGCCACAGCTGTGCCCACACACACCCAGTTTGTAACAAAGGTGAATGTTTTGAGTTGGCTCGTATGCACCTCAAGTTGAGCAGACGTTTATTTTCTTTGTCATTTTTGAGATTGTGATGTTCAATATATTTTCCCTCTAACAAGTTCTCCCTCTGTAAGTCAGCACTCAGGTGACTGGCATTATGATGACCAACTACAAGCAACACTGGTGAGAAATGAAAAAGGAAATCTAGCAGGTCAGAGAACATGACTCAAGTAAATAAGTGACAAGCCAGATGAAAGCTCAGCTAATTTGTCTTCTTAAGATCTTGTGTCCTTGTAGCTCATATGAGGATTTGTGATTATGTGATAAAAATATTTAGCTCAGAGTGAGAGAATATAGAGTGAGATAGAAATGCCATTGTGAGCTTTAAGCGATTAGAGCAGAACCCAAGACATTTAAAATGTTATTAATCACTTCATGTAGCTTTCCTGCTGCATGAGAGGGAGCCCATGCTTCTTTATTTTGCATTATCTGAAGTCAGCAACCTCAGCTCAAGATGCAGGTGTGGCAACACAGGCATGAAATTAATGTTGCAACCAACCTGGCAGGGCTAATAAATAAAACAACCGACTACAGCTGGACACAGCCCTCCATATGGTCCGCTTCTATCTCAATCTGCCGCTATCCATCCTTTGTGCAATACACAGTCTATCCAAGGAGGGGTCTTATACACTCCAGCCTGGTTTCTCCTCTCATTTTGCACTTCCCCAAATGAGACAGCCAGAACAGGTTCTGCTATCTTCCTGAACTACAGGCAAGGAAGATTCATGAGTTTAATAGGTCTAATGCATTAGGGAACCATTCAGCGACACCCTGGTTTTACAGCATGGGGCCCAGGTGCCCTGTAGAAAGTGCATTAAGCTGCTTGACAGTAAAATAAAACATGGTGCTTTGCATTGTTTTCATTCTATAGTCATGAACAAACACACACATTTTGATTTTGTACTGGCAAATTCAAGGACTATATGACCATATGATAAATTACCAGTTTCACATCAGTTGACAGCATAATTTGCTTTGGAAATAACTTCATAATAGTGATACATGCATCTGTTCAGTAAACATACCCATAAACATACATACTCACTTGATTCTAAAACTGATTCACTTTATTTCCAGCATAATCAGGATGAGTGCTTCCTACTTCGACCGAGTAATAATAAAATATCTGTCTATGTATGCTATTAAATTTGATGCAGAAGGCTTATCTGGTACAGGGATTTTATTTACTACATGATAGAAACAGAGAGTAGCACAAATGACATTGCAGTTTTAATCACTGCATTGCATAAAACCAAACTGTGTCCTTTGGCATCATTTGTACAAGGAAATCAACAGTTAAGCACAAACCTCAACCTGCTATGACGATGTTGTATGACAATGTTCAGACTTCAGTTTGTGTATAGTTTGTGCTGCACCCATGTTACATAAATTGTGTGAATGGTAATGAAGGATATATAAATTACAGTGTTACTATGCAAGAAAAGAGTAAATTAATACGTTTTTGCTGTGATGCAGCCTGATCGTCTTAAACTAAAAGTTGGTGCCCAACAGGTGGTCAGATAATCTATTTATCCGTCCATTATAGCTCATCCCAGCAGCGCTGCAGGAGAGCTGGTGTCTGTCAGCAGCATTGACGAATAGATGGGTGCACCTTGGATGAGTTTCCAGTCGTGGTAACATAAAGACACAGGCTACACAGTAGAACGGTCAATAAACCTAACATGGATAATTTTGGACTGTGAGAGGAAGACAAAGTACAATTCCTACTGGCCTAATGGGCACTTTGTAGAAATGTCTACAAAACTAAAATAACAAAAAAAAAAGTTTAAATTTCAGTCTTGAGTAGAGGATTCAAATAACCATATAAGAGTTGGAGTTAAAGAAAAAAAAAATAGTAAGTAGAAATAGCCAACCACTAAGTTAAGAAAACACAGGTCTGCATTAGTATCTAGTCCTGGGAACACTAAAGACTAAGAAAAGTAAGGGAATGTAAGAATCCCTCAACTTAAACAGGCATGTAGGTTGGACAGTAGTGAACAACCAATCCAAGGAATCAGGAGGGTGAGAGGACATGAAAATAAAATATCGTTTCCAATATATATTTTTTTTACTCTACAGAAAACTCTGTCTTGCACCTCCCTGATCTTGTAGGGAGGCCTAATTCATAAAGACACATTTCACCTAATATTAAGCTCAACTGGAGGCTTACTTCTGATTCGCAAAAATTGTAAACTCAAAATCTTTAAGCACACTGGAAAACCCTCGTCACACCGTCAGGTTTTTAAAATTACATCGCAAGGCATGATGACGTACAAAAAATAACGCCCTAACGTTCATGTGCTCTTAACACTTGAATGCACAATCTGATCGCCATTGTAGAAGCAAGTCTACCACAGATATTTTGGATGCCACTTGAGGGCTGAGGCACTCCCACATCATGCAAAACAGCAAATGTGCACCACTGCCACAATCAATGTGACTCAAATAGCCCAACCATGACCCGATAATAATGTTGATTAAGCTAATACTTCACTGACTTCTGGCATGGGATGTTTGAAAATCAAGATGAAACTTAAACCACCACTTGGAGTGTATGATGTCACTGAAAAGTTACTTACCCGGTTAGGACATAATGGTATACTGTATGGACACGACACGAGAGCAAATCAAACACGGCCTTACATAACGTGACCCTATCCACAAAATCTCCTTGATTTCTGCACATTTAAATCCATGTAATGCAAGTTTCTCTTTTTATGATGCTAACACCAATTAGTCCAAGCGCTCATGAACAAAGGAGGACATCGTAACTTTTTTAAAGACAGTGTTAGCAAGGCAGATAAGCATTATATTTAAATTTCCTATTCTGTGAATGAAAGTGGGTTGACAAGTGAAGTCATAAATATAGTTCTGTAATGCATCACTTTTGGAGAAGATATAGTGAAGAGAGACGCAACTATTGTTTTGTTTTTAAAAAGGAATGTCCTTACATTATGTAAGTGAAAAATAGAAGCAGATAAAACAAAAGGCAGTAATTAATTCTAAACCTCCTTAATTAACAATTCCTAACATGTTGTTTATATAGCTCGTGCAAAGTTCACAATATGCCTGAGGCCACATACGTCTTTTTACTGCACTACTAGTAAGGCATGCTGTAAAATCAAAGCTATGCATAGAAGCTACCTAAGAGATAAAAAAAAAAACAAAAAAAAAAACAGCTAAAACTGTAATTGTACCGCACTAAACCTGGGTTCAATCTTTAACATCAGCTTTAGCAAAAAGTTAGTGATTGCTCTGTTTATTTGCAAATTTCCGTAACTAAAACCACCAAAAATGTGTTTGTTGCCGTCATTGTGTTAAGTGCCAGAAAACCCCGCCCTGAACGATCAGCCTGTCTGAGGAGAATATTTGCCATTTTCAGCCACTTTGATGGAATTAGCCATGAATGAGGCCATTAATATCCGCCGCAGCAGGGGAAATACAGCTTTTATTAAAGGTTGAGAGGATGTGGTTTGGTCCCCAGGTAATCAGCACAGACACAGCAGGGCTGACAGGTCTGCTGGTGCTTTTTTTTTTTTTTTTTTACCACATATGCCCACATCCCTATAGGCATCGCGCGGCCCCAGAAAAGGCAAACAGATGGCCTTAGGTTGCGCGCTCGTGTCTTGAAGTGCGAGCTGAGAGCAGGAAGCAGGGACGGGTGAGTGGGCACAGTCAGAAGGCCTGTGGGGTCCCCAGGGCTGAGCACTAAGCACAGAGCAAAAAACTGACTGAATTATAATAAATGTGACAGTGCTGTAATGCAATTCCATCCCCTTCCATGTTTGACTGTGTAATTGCTGTTCTCTGAATTGAAATGTTGCAGTTTCAAAGGCGCTGCATTTCAAAGCCAGTCAGTCTATATGCTCTGACAATTTGTGTTACGCCATCTTTGCTTTCAGCCTGAGCTGCACACTTGTATGGAAACGTTTCTTGGTTAGAAGTCCCGTCTTTAGGAAAAAGAGAGAGAAAAAAAGAACTACTGCGCTACATCAAAAGCCACTGTCAAAATCAGGAGAGCAGACATGTATATGTGCTTGAGAGGAAAAACCTCACTAAGACGCAGTGAACACAAATGAGGTTTTAAATGAGAGGGGAGTGGCTGAAGAACCTATTATTCAGCTCATAATATCAAACCGTTTTTCTTAAGTACGTTTTACAGCTTTTCTATATTATTTACACCCATTGAGCTTCTGCACACTTTGTTACATTGTAATCACAAACACTCGTGTATCTCATTGACGCTCTGTGAAAATAACACCAAGTGTTGCATCTGAGTGAAATCAAAGAGAAATGAAGTATAAGTTTCATGATTTCTCGCAAAAAATCTATTCGGCCATAATGAAAATTCAAGGTTTGGTACAATCACCTTTTGCTTACGATTGCAACTGCTGTTGAGAGTGTCATCTTTGGACATTTAGAGAGTGAAATTGAAGTATCCTTTTATAACCTAACCATCCTTTATGCTTCTCCTCCTTTCCTCGTGACCTGCCTGATAGGTTTCTTGATCTTCATGTTTGTTCACTAATGTTTTCTCACAGCCCTCTGAGGCCTTCGGAGAACAGCTGTATTGACATTGAGGTATATTCTGTTAAGTGGTATTTGAGTAAATATGTCTGAATACAACTGCAAATTATATCTTTAAGATGTCTGCATGTAAAACTGTTGAAAACCGTGAAACCTATCCCCCTACCTCATGATTTTCTCTACCACACAATGTCACAGTAAAATATGTTGACGTTTGTGGTTACAGTTTGACAAATGCAAAAACAGTTCAAGGTGCATGAATACTTTTGTAAGGCACTGAAATCAGGTCTTAGTTAAGCCAAATATGTTTCATACTGTAGTTTGTGCAATTGCTTTAGCAGGCTGGAATAATAAGAGCAGTGTTCACCCAGAGTCTGAGGTCTTCAAATTAATTTACCATGCAAAAACACTGTGGAACAAAGTCTAATTAACGGAAAATCAATAGCACCAGCACAAGCAGCAGAATTCCCCCCAACATTTTTAGACTATTAACTGTTCCCTACAGTCCAATGACAATGCAGCTTTTAGCCAAATCTTTCCACGGTGCAGTCGATTAGCACCCATCTTTCTTTTTCTCTCAACTGTCAAAAGAAAATCTTAATAGAAGCTCACTGTCAATATGGCTTCATCATGATGGATTCAAGGGAGGATCAATCACGTCGGTCTGATTTAGAAAACACCTGCACGCTCTGCCCAACATTTGTCATGTCAGTTTTAGCAGCCTCCCTGTAGCATACAGATCAATTTTGATTACAGCTGTCACGTTCAAAATAACAAACAAAGGTACCTGAAGATGTGATGAAGCAGATGTTTACGATACATAAGGCTTTAATAACAAGCCATGAATTGGGCTGTTTGTCTTCTGTGGCTCAGATAATGTCTCTTCACATCAGATTTCAATCTTCACGAGCCTGGCAATAGCCTCATAATGATTTTTTTTTTTTTTTTCCTTTAGCCTGGGTTTCATTTCATCACATTTATAACATTTTCATTTTAATCACCTGTACAAAGCTGCTGACTGCAGCAGAAGGAGTCCTTGTGAAACTGAACAAATCTGTTGTAAAACATGCTTACGACATGTCTGGATCTGTGTCATCAAGGGGGGGATTATACTGACTTGTCAGTAAATGCATGTTGAATTAAAGTACTGTTGCCCAACATTAAGCAGCTAATTGCCCTTTTCTGACACCTTCATTATTTCTTAATGGAATTGGAGGTCTGCTGGCCAGAGAAAGGTCACATCAATACAGGCTGTGCCCCCTTGATAGCAGGAAAGAAGATGTTCTGCTGGCTTGACAAAGTGGTTTGGAAAAAGTCATTTCTGGGATGGGAGCTGCTAAGATATTAGCTTTTATGTAATATAATTACTTTTAGTATTTCAGTCAAGCCTTTTCACAGCACACCCATCAATAGCTTTAGATCTATGGCACACTAATACAACAGTATAAATATCTGATGGTATCTCACATAAAATTCTAGGACTGCATTATCGTAAAGTTGGGTATTCAACCTAAAGACAAATTCTTCTTTAATTAGAGTAGCACAATCACATACTGGAACTCCAACCTTTATTTCGTCAATAGGACAGGCCTTAGTCATCTCCTATAACATTTCACTAGTCTGGAGGACAAAATTGCTCTAGATCATTCCCAGTCCTTTGTCCAGTCTTTGCTATTTAGTTGAAACAGAGAATTAAGTGCACTTCGACTTAGGCACCAGATTCAGGTAGTGAGTAAAATATCCCACTAAGAAATGTGATTCTCCTCCAACATCCATCCTCTTTGATTTCTAATTCCTATGTAAAAAATTAATGACTTAAAATGCTGAAATATCATGCAAAACAATTATCAGTCCCATCCACATATTTTTTTTAATTATATACTTGAAATAAAAACATTAACTAGAATGTAGCTGATCAACAATTAATGTATGCAAAAAATCAAGTTTTGTTATTTTGCAATTGTTTTGATAATGGCCTTTGCAAGAGAAGAGGACCCACAGCATCACAGGTCCTCCTTCATACTTAGCAGTGGGGGATGAGGTGCTTTGCTACATGTGTAGCTGGGGTGAACTGGAGGACTGACAGGAGTGTGTTCTATTGCTTTGACAAATTGATTTTATAAAATCTTTTGGTAGGGAAAGTTTGCTAAGACATTTCCTTTGAGCTTGTACATTGATTTTAACATTTCACCTCTGCATTTTCTTCATATACCCAGCATTTGCTCTGCTACTGTCGCAACAGGGACCCAACAGCCACTAAATGAAAACAATAAATTGAAGAAATCTGGAGAATGTCATGCATTTTGACAAGCCCATTTTCAACAAGATTCTTTTAATGTATTGGTGCTCAAACGCAAGATGGCAGAGGAAAGTAATGAAGATTGAGTTTTTATCATGCATTCACATAAGTCTTAAAGTTTCATCAGAAACTGATTTTTTGAAAGGAATTAAAAAGCTACACCCTTGGAATAATATTACTCAATAAATTAGACTGCACCATCCATTCATATCTGTCATTCAGTAAGGCAGGAAAATTAGATTGTAGTCCAATTTAAAAGCAGAGCACATCCTTGAAATTTCTTAAATGATCTCATTCAAATACTGTTCTCAGGTTCAACCAATAATAGGATTCGGCTCCTTGAGTCGCAGTAAAAACTTTTAGCGTTATCTAACTGCACACATAAATACCTATCAGTTCAATACAACTGCATCATCTTCTAAACACCGCTAAATGTCTGCAACAGCAAAAAAAATACCTGATGGAAACATTTCAACACATCCGTACACTTTTGCTAGTCTTTCCCCAAGACTATTCCTGTCTCAAAATCTGTGCAAGAATTTTTCAATTCCTAATACACACAAGCCAGGGTGAGCAGAATCACAACTTTTCAAGATGCTGCAGAACTGTGAATGTATTTATGGGTTGACACATCCAAATCCTTGCTAACCGAGTCTTTTCTGTCAGAATGTCATGCTAACATGGACACTTTATTACAAGAACTCCCACCGGCACTTTCACTGCTTGAGCTGGAGACGTGTGTCTGTATTGACGACAGGAGAATTGTGATACATCTATAATCACAGTGTGGATGAATACAAATGATAAAAGCAATAGGTTCCACACAGCGTTGACATTTCTTTCTAATTACCCAGCTTTCTTCACATCAATGGCAGATGATGGAGTAGTGTTTGTCAACTGCATGTAAAGCCAGCAACATAAACTCAAACATTAACAGGTGAAGGCAAGTGGTTCAAATCAAGTAAGTCCCCCCCCAACATGGTTGTTGGTCATAAATACGCTGTTATATTTCTAAAATAAAAGCTACATATATAATGAGATTTTCACCTAAGCCACAATGTTTCAGGTTTACAGAGAATGTGCAAAATAAAGAAATGATCAAGTGAGCAGGATTTTTACCTTTTGTTCAACAAAAATGGACAACAAACAGGAAATGTTGACATGAATCACGACAGAGGGATGCTAGTCAGAATTTGTGATAAACAACACAAAACAAACACAAAAGACCACACTACCTAAATATTGTTGCAGATAATGGCCATTCGTGACAGATAAATTCAAACACCTCTGCATACTTAGTCTTTGCACAACAATCCCAGTCCCCATTTTTTGAAAGCTTATGCCACAATTTATATGGGAGACAATGCAAGTTCTGGAGAACATAAATTATGCACAACATACTGTTATTATCACTGTAGGCGACATCAATATTACAAAGAACAATTTGGACAACAATAAATGTTAGCTAAATATATGGATTCCATTACGAAGCAAAATAAAAATAAATGTTTGAAGATGTTCCAGTAAAATTATTCTGAAAATACAGCTAGATTATTAGATCACCAAAACAAAAAACAGATGTACTCATTTGCAACTTTTTAAATGACATCAGGCTGTATAATCATTCCAGCATTCACCAAAACTATTACCATGTCAGAGGTTCAATCATCTTAAGCTGATTTTTTGAATCAGGTCACCAGGCGCCTTTAGGGTGTGATGGAACAGGAGATTCACTGCCTACATAGTATCTGCAGCAACTGTGTGATGCTATGTCAATTTCAACCAAAATTCATACAGACTACTTCTGACACCGTGTTGAGGTAGATCTGATGACAAAGGAGTATACAGCTTGGAGCTAGATGGCGTAAGCTGTACCTAATAAAGTGGCAGATGAAGAGTATCATAATCACAGGCTAAAGGCAATGACTTTCATAATCTTGACAATTTAGTTCCAATTATGTAACTTTCTACATACAAACAGTAGATCATGTTGTATTAGTGTTTTTATGATGTGTCATTGGTTTTACATACTGTCTAAATATAATAACGTGTGTAACCTGTGGATTCTTGACAAGCTCTAAACAGCTTATTATGTGGGCGCACTGCATTACTATCTTATTAGAGGTGCGCTGCCTGGCTGGAATGACTCCCTAACCAGCAGCATATCGCATTAGCACCAGCTCCTTAACACCGCAATATCACACAACAAGTGACCCTGAGAAGGTTTCACCGCTCCCACTCAAGCAGCAATATTACCAAACTCGTCTTTCATTGGCAGGATAAACCTGCCGTGTATTTTTTTTTCTTTTTCTTTTTTGCCTCCACCTAATCATCTGCCTGCGAAATGAATCCATCTCGATCACCGCCTGTTGCGGGTCTTTGCATCCCTCCTCCCCGTCCTCCCTCACGCCATCTGTCTCTCTTCCCTCGCTCCCTCTCCCCACAGCCCTCCTTCAATCATTTTTTCATAACTCCTCCATCTCTGCGGCCTGTCCGTTCTCATATGCTTCCCCTATCTTTTTTTTTTTTTTTTTTCCTCTCCTCTCATGCTGCTTCTGCTCCATGCATTAAATACGTGCACCTCGTTTCTGGTGCAGCATGTAGCGCGTTTCCTGGACGAGCGCATTTCAGTACGCATCAGCTGATGATTGGCATCGACGACGGCCGCGTCTGATGCATGGCGACACGTTGGCCATCTCAGCTGTTGAGCGGCTCATTATCATTTAGAAGTGCTTGGTGCACAAACTACACTCCCACACAGTCTGCCGCTAACTCCTGACAGGAATTAAAATTAAGTGAAAGTCAGCAAGGGACAGACTCTTACAGTCATTGTTATAGTGAGCCAAACTTTCAGACCGCAGCCATCTCATATGGCTTTTTTGGGTTCCCTTGGAGGACAATGTTGGTATGTGCTGCTCGTTAGCACGCCCTGTGTCTCTTTCTCACTCCTCACTCATGCCTCCTCCCTCTGTCTATTAAAGTCTGGGACCAAATTATCCCCATTCTCTGTCGGTCTCTTTCACCCTCCATCTCCCTCTGAGCTCGCTGTGAATAAGAGTCTGGAACACAATAACCCCTGTTCTCACTTTCTCTCTCTTTTTTCCCTGCTTTATCCATCCCTCCCTCTCTCTGTGTGTCAGCCTCTCCATTCTTATGGCTTACAGGAGAACTCTGTGAAGGGAGCAGATGCTGAAATATTTATTGATCTGTTTCCCTCAGTTTTATTTATTTCCCTCTCTTCCTGTTGCTCTCCCATCCTGTCTGCAAAGACCCAGAAACACCTCCAGCGCCACGAGACGGCAGAGGCAGCGGGAGAGGCTGAAAATCCACAACATAAAACTATTATTTAGCATTTGTGGCACCCAGCGGTTTCACCTGTGTAAACAGAAAATGAGAGGCGCGAGCGTGGGATGGAGGCTGAAAATGTGAGGGAGAAAAAACATGGCGGTGTCGACTCCAGCTGGAACAGCAGCTTTGGCATGGATTGAGTCGTGAGACAGGTGGGCCGTTCGGCAGGTTTTGGTGCCGGCATCTGCTTCACGGAGTTGTTGACAGGAAACACTGATGCTGCTCTTTTTTCCTCTCTCTCTCTCTTTTTTTTTTTTTTTTTTTTTGGTCTGTGCAAAGGAAGTTGTAGAAAACCACTGGCTATTGAGGTGGAAGTAGTCATGGCAACAATGCCCTTAGCAATTATAATTACAAGCGCAACAAAGTTAGTGCTGTCAGTGCCGATTTTGATATGGATGAAGTGGCTTTTTGCCCGGGGCGGCATGGCCTGAGGGAAGCCAGGAGGAGGAGAACCACTGCGGATAAGTTTTCTCCCAGCTGATATGTATACTTGGACTGAATCACCTTTTTATAAAGTGCCTTGAGGTGACATGTGTTCTGAATTGGTGCTATGGAAATAAACTGAATTGAACTGAACTTAAGTCAATGGGGAATAGAGCGCACTTGTCTACATTGTTAACATGTAGACAACATGAGGAAGAAAATATGGCTGTACACTGCAGCCTGTGAATGAAGTTGATACAGAGATAAAATAAAGTACAATTGCATTTGGCCAGTTCTATTACACATCTGTTTATGTAGATTGGTCAAACTTATTTGACCAGTCTTTTATATTCTACACTTTTGTTCTATTTTTGGATGTTTTTAGATTGAGCCAAACATGAAAACCATGGGAAGGACACAATTTTACACAGATTCAAAAGTTGGCAGAAATAAATGTTTTCTCCTCTGCAAAGGAAAACAATTCAAAGAATGATTAAAATCTCAACACAGCGAAGGGAGGTTTGTCCTCGAACGCAGCACATGGGACATGGAAAACACACATGAATACAAGACTGAATCCCTTCACCAGACATGAGCAGCATTAGCGCCTGAGCTTTGTCCATTGATTTGCTGGAGAGCGCCTTGTCTTTTGGTAATGAGGACAGGGAGAAAAGCAAGACCCTCGTCCCTCCAGGCTCCCTCAGGAAAAGCCGCCCGCACTAATCTGAATTGTGTTTCGAATGATCCTAACTCCCCGGCACTAAAAAAGAAGAGCAGAAGAATGAGGAACAGAGGAAAGAAAATCACACGGAGAGCTCCGTCTAGTAGAATTCACTCCTCCAAAGTGTATGCAACGTCCTACACATCGCCAAAAAATGAAACATCTCTTTTCGTGTTCTATTCTTCTTCTGTCTGTAGAATATCTTCATCTGCAGAGTAAAACAAAGGCAGGGTTTATGTTTAACTTAGTCGGAATGCACTTAGAAATAAATTATTAGAAGTATTTTCTAAAACAATTAAGACAGGAACATTTTTAAACAAAATTAAAAAGCCATGATGCCATGCACTCTAACAAGGTTTCCAGGGCCTTTAGAGAAACAGTCTCACAGCATTACACATCCTCCACCATGCTTAAAAGGGGACATGAGGTTCTTTTCCACACATTTACCTTGTTTTACAAGCCAAAAGCATCTGTAATACTGGTTGCCTCATAGTTCAGTATCAGTCCCGTCTGACTAAAGTGCACAGTTTCAGTTAAAACGACAGCGGCTTCAACCAAACTCCACTTATTTACATTTATGAATGTAGAACAGAAAATTTCTGTCTTTGATATAGCATGAGATGGTTAGGAAATGCCATGTCTCGCTACAGATCTTTCACAGTGAACTTTGGACATTTGCAAACCTTTCTATCATCCTTTCTGGACTTTATAAGAAACACAGACACTGTTCTGATCCTTTTGGGTCAGAAATTTGTCGCAATTTCATGATGTTTGAAGGCTAATACATTCTGATGTAATCAAACAGCATGTCTTGTTTTTACTATTTTAATGATGGAAACAACAAATTGGTTTTGTGTCACATTGCATTACTGAATAAATTAACTGAGGTCAAAGGCTGCATTTTTAGTGGTATATTATTCAACTGCAATAAACAAAAATATTATAAGACTTTTCACACATTTTGAAACATTGTGTATGCAATTCTTTTAAATGTTCTGCTTCTCTTTTGTTTCAATCAAAATGTGAGCTAGTGCTGTGTTACCTTCTGCATATTTACTTAGATTTTTAAAAATAAATGTAAAACTGGAATTGCACATTTTATAAAGTAGCCATCTTAATCAGTGTGAGGTTTCTGTAGAAATATAACAAAATTACTTCTTAAAAAAAGAGGGTTGAATCTTTAGCACAAATTTAGAAAAGTTCAATATTTTGACAAAAAATAGTAAATTTCTTGAATGCAGAAGCTTAATTCTGGTGCAGATCACAGAGAAATATCCTGACTTTTCATCAATGAGATGCTTGTATTACATTATCAAGTGGCTTAGTGCATTTTTACTGAAGATGATATATATATTTTTTTTGCTTGTGGTAATCAAGTTTTCTTTTTTAAAAATATTTTTGGCAAATCAGCATGACTGGGGTGTAGTGTTTCAATACTTTGTGTGTAATCGTTACTAGCTTCAAAATGTCAGCAGGAAGTTTTCAGAGCAAAAGAGGTAAAGTTTCACCTCATCAATAATTCACAGAGTAAGGTAGTCGTTAAGGACATTTTTATGTCTTAAAATTTTTAAGTTGATTAATACTACCATAGACATTCACTTACTATTGAATTTCCACTGATTTACCGCTTACAGCTTCAGAGGAAATTCCTGCAATTCATATTCCCCATAGCCCAAATAAATTATTATTCAGTGTGTATATAGGCAAAAGTATGTCGTTCTGTCTCAGACTGTGTGCGCCTGTTTTATATGAGATGGCGGAGGCATTACTTATTGCTTCCTTGACAAGAATTAATATTCCCTCATGAAATATCCATCCCTCATCATTAATAATAGATTATAATTTTCAGTTTGCAATAGCAAGAACACTCAAACAATGTTTGTAGTCATGCCAAAAATCCATACAGGTCTTTCTGCTGAACAAAACAGACAGGAAGGACGAAAGAAGGTCGCAACAAGACTACAGTCTAATTTAATTGGGCTAAATTTCTAGAGGTCTAAATATCAAGCCTACTTTATTAGATTTAGTGTTGCCTGTAGAACAACATGTCATGTCATTCCTGAAGATTATTTGCTCAGGATACAATTTACTCTCTCAAAACCAAGGTTCCACATGCACATGCATCTGGTGACATCAAGTTAGGAATGAGGTTAACCAGATTTCATTCCATGAGAGAACATTGTAATTCATCCATCTTATCTTATATTATCAGTACATGTTTCTGCATTTATCTTTCATTTGACCCATCTTGTTTGTTTCCTCCTTCTGCTGTGTTTACTTGCATTCTCTAAAGCTGGACCAACATATCCGAGTCAAATGTCAGAGCAATTTCAAGTCTTTAGGAAAAGCGACTGATTTCAGCAATCGTTTTGAGTCATGCACTTATAAAAACCACATGATTTGGACGATGCATTGCACTGAGACGATTTTCAAGTCCCCACTGTTTTCTGCAGAACTGCTGCATAGCCTGCTACTCCCAGGGAAAATGATCGCCGAGAGGAAAACCAATAATCAGCCCAATCCAAGCAGTTAGCCCCACCATGCATGCACCTGCAGCACAGCCTGTACCATCAGCATTACTCCTGCCAACTCCCAGAGGGAAGAGGTAAAAAAAATAAAAATAAAAATCCAAGATCACTCGGCAGTCTAAAAGAGAGAAGTCATTCCAGACTGCATGCAGCAACAATCTACTGCCAAATTACAGACCTTAGGGTGAA
This sequence comes from Poecilia latipinna, assembly GCF_001443285.1. Lineage (NCBI taxonomy): Eukaryota > Metazoa > Chordata > Actinopteri > Cyprinodontiformes > Poeciliidae > Poecilia > Poecilia latipinna. The sequence goes on along the minus strand of NW_015112670.1, from coordinate 1,223,444 downwards.
ACATTCAAAATGTGGAATTTACTCAAGAGTGGCAAATACGCACAAAAACCATTCAAGTAGAAAACAAAAACAGGAATATACACAAATTCATACCAGTTAAAGTTCTGCAGAGCATCAATGTTGTTGTCACCCCTGCATTGCCAACCACATTTGGTTGTGCAACATCCATTGATTTACACCAAAATCTGTGAAAAGTTGCTTTGTTCCCGTTGTGTCATCAGCACAAACACACACAAAGCTAGAAGTCGGGCAGGCAGGATTGATGGATGGATGTTTTCAGACTGTGCACAAGATTTCTTTACTTTCACTAATACCTTTCTCCATATATCATAACTACTAGCAAGTGTTTTAATATTCTTCTTATATCATAACTGATATCTGAATAATAACTGACAATATTCTTCACATGACTGAATAGGACAGTGACATAATGAGTAATTGCTAAGCTCCTAAACCCAATGCGTGAAGCCCGATTGGAGCGGTCATCAAAACCAACTAAACGAATCTCAGCTGTATCAAGACAGTGCTCCTGCTGCCTTTTATGCACAGAGGCACTGGGGATAACCATCCTAAGGGGATTTGAACTTGTGACCTCTCACTCTCTGTTCTAGTCCGATAGCTGCTAACACCATAAGACGTTGAGGGCAGAGTTCAGCTTTAGCTTGACATTTCACAGGGTCACTGGCTTATTGGTTATTTATCTCTGTCAAACAAATAAGTAGAAATTCTCACTACTGCTCACTTAAATACTTTTAGGAGGACATGATGTACTTCTTTGGAATATGTGCAACAAACGCTACAATGAATATATATGAATATATGTTTTTAAAGAAAATAGTTTTGGAATGTTGGTTTGTAGGATGACTGGATGGAAGAACAAATGTTTTGTTGCCTTACTATGTTTATCATTTAACTGACCAGACTTGCCTGCGTAAGAGTAAAGTAAAGCTTTTTTTTTTTTTGCCTTGTGCTGATGTGCTTCTGTGACTTCCCGAAATTCAATACAGACTCTGCCAAAGGTTGCCAAATCTACTGCTATTCCTTGAACTGCATTCGCAACCGAAGTCAAGGTACAATAGCCACTTCACACCTGAATGATTGAGCCATAATTTTAAAACTGATAATTCAAGTGATTCTGCACAATCTTTGGTGTGTAACAGGGACTCGTTTGAAGAACCTTTGAGTTTACAAAATCTTTTCCCGACGTAAAAAGAAGCAAATCATTAGTTTGCTCTCTTTTTTCAGTCACACTGCCCTGAATGCTTTTCTACGTAAGAGTTGCCATGGTAACATCAAACCAATGTCATTCTATCCTTTTGTGTTCAATATACGAATTGTGAGAAATACTGAAAAAACATCCAATGAAACAGGAAACAATAGCTCAGTATCGATTAATAAAAACACTTAAGTTTTCAGGCCCCAATCTGACTTTATTAAATTGAAAGTCTTCATTTCGAAGGACTAAACTCATTAACATCCAACCATTGTTCAATCCCAAAGTATATTTTGAAGATTGATGCATTTAAAAAGATTAAAATGTTGGGATGTTTTTGCTTTGTTCCATTTAATGACGCTTTCGCTGAAATAATGGTGCTCAAATACTTTTAGTTGTTCTAACAAGGTAGATCAAATTGTGAAACACATGAATCCTGCCAACCGTTTATGTAGAAATTTGCTTTATGTGACTTTAATTTCATATTAATCCCTGGGGCAGTTTCCATCATTAAGGTAAATCCATTTTTTTTTTATGTTTCAAAGCCCATAAAACATGCATATGCCATTTAGCACACCAGAGGAAATGCTAAAATTACTCAGTTTTCTCCAGCCATATGAGGTGTTGAATAGCAGAGCCCTGCACCCCTCACGTGTTGCTGCAACTGCCAGTCAGCTGACTTAAAGAAGGTTTCCAAATTTTTTCCTTGCTAAAAAAAAGGACAAATTTTACTGTTTTGAAATATTTCCAGTTGCAAAAAACCTTTGACAATCATGGCATGGAAACTAAAGGAGCACAACACATCACTTCTACTAATGTAACAGTGTTTTGAAATTGCATTCTGCATAAATCAGCTACCTCAGGTAATCAGCCAGGAAATGTCATGTTGGAATAGTTATGCTACTCTTTGAAGAACAGATAAGGAAATCACTTCTAAATTTAGATGGTGTTTATTTTATATATAT
>NW_015112670.1:1209385-1217713 GCF_001443285.1 Poecilia latipinna | reverse complement strand
AATTGTAACAGTTGCATTTCTTATTTTACATGTGATTGGATCATATAATTTTTTACTAAATTTTTTGTGAAAAAACTGTGGTATTTTTACTCAAGGTTCACACACTGTGAGTCTCTTACAAGCTCATGGCAAATATATCCCATCTATCCTTACACAAAGTTATAGTAATGTACAGAAAAGTCTGAAATTTTTCCAACCCCTGAACACAGTCACGCAACCTTTACATTGATTCCGGGCTTACGTGGAGCTTTGATTTCAATTTTACTAAATCCAAGGTCACCAATTTCTAGACAGTCAAGATCCAGACCCAAATGCCTCATTCAGATCCAGATCTGCTCTGAGACTTCAGTGAAATATTTTTTAGGGTAATCCATTCAAAGCGACTCAGCTTTTCTGGCCTTCAGGACAGTCGCAGCAGAGCGATTTTTGAGGATGACAGCAGATCCCTTGAAGCTGTCTGCTCAGACACACAAGCCAATTCAGAGAGCAAGACACACACAAGACTGATGCTAAAACTGAGTAAAAAAGTTAGGAGGAAAAAAAATATATATATATATGTTATATGTATTGTTCAGACTGCAAATGTGTTCTTTCTATAAAGAGTTTAAACCATGTGTTCAAAGACAAGTGGTCAGTGTTACTTTTGAATAATCATACCCACTATATCCTGAGCTGAATGAAGTGCTTTATAAAGTATGCATACATCTTAAACTTTTTCACATATGGCCACGTAACAGTCATAAACTTAGATGTAGTTTACCAAACTTTTAACTAATAGACACTCTAGTGCATAATACTGTAGTAGAAAAGGACAGTTAAGATGTTTAACCCCCAAAAATCTGAAAGGTGTGGCATCCACATGTATTCAGAATTACCCCTCCAATAATTTTCTCAACACTTACCAGCTTCTCTATCCCTAAGAAAAAACCTTCCCACAACATGATACAGAAAGCAACACGTTTCAACTTCACGACGATGTGCAGAAGTAATGCTGAACAAACATGCCACACCTTTAATTTGTTTTTCACTGATTATTTACTAAAAATAAAAAAATAAAAATGATGGAAACCATATCCTGCCCCTTCTGCTTTACAAATATGGACTATTGTGTGTTGATCAAATTAAATTTTAATAAAATGCACTAAAGTTTCTGGTTGAAATGTGACAAAATAGGAAAAAGTTCAAGAGGTATGAATATGTTTTACTACCTCATCTGAGAGGTGTCTTAAAATGTAGAAAATATGCAGCAACAGCTAAGGGGCAACCTTAAAACTTGTGCCAATTTGGTTCATCATTGTAGTTTAGAAAAGAGGCATAAAACATCAGAATCTGAGGGAAGTCAACCCTCTTCACAATATGCCGTTTTATCCAGGTTTCGTGTGTTTTAACATGTAATTAAAATATATATATTTTTAAACATTGCTTGAATTAAGATTAATAAAATTCACTTTATTTTCAGTCTCCCAACCTGTCTCTCTGCTGTGAAACAGTACCATTTTGAGGTTTGATCTACTCAACGGTGCAGCAACAAATTCACTGTAAAGGCAGCAAATGTGGCACACCACCACACAACAGCAGAGAAAGAGAGGGAGACCAAAAAAAAAAACCCTAGGGAGAATTTTCAGACCACAGGCCCTCTCAGTTCTGGTTATACCTTCCACCCTTGTCCCCGAGGCTCTTCACAACCAATCATAGCCCTCTCACTTGAACACTGGCAGATAAATAAAAATCTGCCAAACCAGCAGAGCATTTCTAAGCCAAACATGGAGAACAACAGCTCACAGAGACCGTGGATTTCAAAGGGAGGGAGAAAAACCAGAAGCCCCTGCAGAATAGGAGCGTGAGGCATCTGTTGATGCTGGCAACTCTCTTCTCTTCATCTCCAAGCCAAGACTGTTGATCCAGTGGAGGACTTGTGTATGTGTGTGTGTGTGTGTTTATGCATGCATGTGTGTTTGAGCATCCAGCATGAAGAGGGATGTCTATGTGCTAACATTTGCAATGCGCATTGACCCCACTTGGCCTCCATATGTTGCTGAAACAAGAAGGATGGTGGGCTACAAAGCGACCTCTCGTGTTTTCACCTGCGTTCCTACTTTCTACACTTCCTCTTACCGAAGCTTCCACTATGCTGCTAGGAAGACCCGTCTGTTGCACTGGTTCCGTACAATATGTATGTAATATGATCTCTGCATATGTCAGTGTGAAACTGGAATTTCAGGGCATTTATGAACAAGGGAAAACAGGTTCATTATAAAATTAGAACTAAAATAAAATTATCTGATTTAATTTAAACTTTTTTTTTAAACCAACACCCAGTGGAATTATAACTCAACTATTGAGGGCGTTGACTTTTTCCTGTCTATTTGAAGAAAATATTATGAATTATTTACAATCCAGTAATTCAATGCGAAAAAAATTATTTCGCCTACTAACTGTTTTTATGCAAAACTGCCTAAAAAAAAAATCAACAGCATACTGCATCCAAAATCATTATTTCTTACTAGCAATTATGAATCCTATAATTTCATCTGTCAGCTACTGTCTTGGGGAAAAAAAGAAAAAAAAGAGAACCATTCACAATTTCATCCCACTTCCTCTTCAAGCTGTAACACCAAATAGATAAAAGATGACAATTCATAAATCACACTTTTACAGATATTAGATTATTATCGGATATCGGTAAAAAGCTTGATCTTAAGTGCTTCTTGTCCTGTCCAGTATGGGCGACAATCGTTATGTAATTTAAAAACAATTTCCATTCCTTTTATGCTGTTTTTTTTTTTTTTTTGGTTATGGCAGACTTAATAAAAAGGACCAGAAGACGGAAATTAACACTTCAAGCTGACTGCAAAACAAAGCAGAGGGAGGCACATGCTGTTCACAATAAATAAAACCAAATTAATTCAGAGGTCCAAATATAATATTTTGGTTGTTACCTAGCAGCAACAAAATGTAAACTACTGGGTATGATAATATCTAAATAGAGATCTGTTGCTTGCTGGGGTCTTTCTTTAAAGGAGATACTGCTTTATTTTTTGCCTCGCAAGAGATTTGCAAGGCAGCGGCTCAGCTGGTAAACTCCTAACTACTTTAAGTGGAAAACACAATGCTGGAGTAATTATCCTGTTTGAAGATCCGAGTTCAGAAGTTAAGCAAGTGAGACCCCTTAACCCAGCTGCTGAATCAGAACCTACAAATCAGATCTTCAGAATCCAAGGGGAAACAACCACTACGATCGCTAACCGTAATTAGGAAAAGTTAAGATATATGTTACCCCGAGACACTTTGCGCAATTAAATAAACTCTGAGGATGAATAAGCTTACAGACATTCATTCTAGACCAAACTAAAACTGGCAGTGGTGGGAATGGATGTCTTTTATTTTAGGGAGCATCAAATCATAAGATTTCTTTCGCACTAAAGCTTCCATTTAACATGAACAGGCCCCATAGAACAGTGTTTCCCAACCCTATAGTCCTCAAGACACACTGTCCTGCATGTTTCAGGTGTTTCCCTGCCCAGGTGATTCCAATTGACAGGCAATAACAATTAACTGCAACCAGCTGAATCAGGTGTAGTGAAGCAGGGAAACATCTAAAACATGCACGGCACTGGGAAACACTTCCATAGAAGATGTCCACTATGATGCCGAGGACGTCCCCCCTCCCTGCTTTTTCCTGCCCCGTCTGCTATGCACCCTCCTGGGATCTTTGTTGCATCTTGAACAAATTATCTTCTTACCTCCATTTTCTCCTGAATAAGCAATGGAATCATTATCTGCATTAAATATTTAAAGTATTCTATTACAACAGAAGTCTCTCTCTAATTTCATATGTATATTTGTAAGGATATATTCCAGCCATAATGTCCAGTGCCCGGTCTGATTTCAGTAATGAAACAGGTTTTGAGTAATCACAGGCGGTGTACGTGCCAGGAATGCAGAGATAGTTTGCCGTGAATTTCAGGAGGCGCTTGGCCATCCGTCCAGACTAACCATACTTGTGTATTTCACGTAATAAGGGCAAATGAATGAGAAAGAGAAAGGTATGATGGCATGCCAGGACCTGGATACCACATGTGTGGTGTGGTTTGTGCATTCACAGGCCAAGTCTGTGGGAAACCTTTGAATAGCTTAATGGTGTTTTGCAGCTCAGAAAAGTCCTCTGGCAGGCATGCCATTGTGCAGGTCTGAATCATATTTTACTGTTTCTGAGTGCGTGTGCAAAACATGCGCAACTCTTGTAACACATTTCTGCTTTGAGAATGAGAGAATTAAATAAACAGAATTCAGTGGAAATAGTTCTACAATATAGAGAAATGTGTCTTCTACGTCATTAAACAGCCGATGGTAACTCACATGCAATCTGCTAAACAGTGTCGGTGAAGTATTTAGGCAATCACAGTGTGCACACGTCTCCTGGGGCCACAGATATGAAGGATTGTTCTGCTGCTGCATGATTTATAAAGCATTGAGCTGCAGCCTTTTAACAGTTCTGTTCTTCCTTTATAATGCATGCTTTCCACCTTAAATAGATGGACATGGGAAAGGCCTTACAGCACTTTGCAGTAGAAGGCAGCATCCCGCTCAGAGATGGTTCTGATTCACATGTAAGGCAATGTGCTTACATCAGCGTCCAATCACTCCTCAGCTGTGCCTGAGATGATTGATCGCCCCTTCATATCGCAAAGAATTCCACAGGTTACAAATTCAGACAAATGATATCTGAAATGAGGCTCACTTTTTTTGTCGTGGGGTTGGTTTGTGTGACACCGTAGCCTGCTGTGGTTTTGTGTTCTGTGCGTACGTCCTGCAGGGCTGTCCGTCTGCTGTCTGCCTGGGCTGGATACGGGGAGCTTGCTGCAGGAAGCCAAGCATGACCGGCTGGGCTTTCATTGCCCACAAGAAAGTCAGGAGCAGGAGGGTACGGGCCTGTCTGCATCTGCAGATTGTTAACCTCATATCGCATTGCACTGACACATCAATTATTGTTATTAAGCGGCCAGAGTAATTTATTTATATACTGATTTCCCACCAGACTAAGGCAGGACTAATTGAGACAGGTGTGAGGATTTGAGCTTGATGGGCCAAGGGAAATAAGAGGATATGGTGAGAATGGTATGTGCACAGCTAGTGAGTCGTGGATCGCCCAGCTGTAAAGTGAGAACGTAGTGGATGATTTTGATAAAAATGCACCAATAAGGCACAACATTATGACCGCCTCTTTAATTATATGTTGGTGCTCTTTTGTTTCCACAACAGCCCTGACTTTTAAATGCATGTATGTACTCCATTAGAATCCCAAAGGAGTGCAGCGATTTCTGGCACAAAGATGTTAGCAGCAGATCCTTTAAGTCCTGCAAGCTGCACGATGGAGGCCGCATATGTTGAACTGAATTGAGATTAGGGAAATTTTGAATCCAAACTTTTCCCCACCTAAAACCAACCATGAAATATTTCTGATACGTTGAGGATATAGCCATTAATCAATATCCTATCCATTAAAGGGTGTGCTTGGTCAATGTTTAGGTAGATGATGTGGGTGAGAGAAAAATCCACATGGATCTGAACAGAACAATAACCTTGGTATTAACTGTCCTTCCAATGGCATCTCTTTGTTCCAGGTGTTCCCTCAGGGAAGGAATGCATGAAAAATGAAGCATCATTCATCAGACCAGGCCACCTTCATCCACTGCTTCATGGTCTATGTTTGATACTCGGGTGCCAACTGATTGCACTTTTGGAAATGGACACCCTGACTGGTCTGCAAACAAGCTGCACTGTAGATTTAGATGCCTTTTTCTGTCAGAACCGGCTTCAACTTCTTCAGCAATTTGAGGCTCAGTAGCCTCAAATCAATTAATGTGAGTTGATGTGTAACAGCCTATCCTGTTCACTAATGATTCTGACCTCTGCAAACCCTATAAGAACTACAGATTTTGGAGATGCCCTAGTCCAGTTGTCTGGCCACCACAAATTGACCCATGAATTCATTCATTCATCCATCAATCCAGCCAGCCTTGTTTGTGTCACCCATCAATATATCCATGTGTCAGTCCATCCAACTAATCATCCATTTACACAATTCTTGCACAAGTGCCACTTGTATTCAACACATTGGTCAACTTTAAAATAAGCAAAACTGACTAAAAACTCCTACGACGTGAATCTGGGAAACTCCAATATTGAGTAAAAATGTGTAGGAACCTTGTTAGAATGCTAAGTGACCACTGTATCTCTTTTATAGGGGCACAAATTTTTGGCGCATGTTCCTAAAGTGCGCTTGAGCTGAATTAAAATGTTTTATGCCGACCTTAAAAACCCAGGCAGCTCATGTTGGATCACTTTAACATCCCAAAAACCTCCCATCCATCTCTCATTCTCCCTCGACCTTGGTTTGAGGAAAGAACAAAAACATTGTCTCTCTGCATTGCTCCGACCCGTACTCACATTAACTCCACGCAGCCTTCCCGCCCCCCTCCCCTCTCCTCTCTCCCTCCTGCACACAAAATGCGTCGTGCGCGTGGGGATGCCGCCGGCCCATTCAAGTCACGTAGTAAAGGAATGTTCACCGAGAACCGAGGGACAGGAGTCCATTCCTCCCCTCTTCTGTAAACATCTCAACATGCATCAGTCGATGCCCACGCTAAGCCACGATGTCTACCAGTAGCTATACACTGCTCTGCGCTCACACGCACGCGCTCTGCGTGCATGCGTACAAACAGCATTTCTTGACGTCTTGTGTGTAAGCAAACAGAAAACAGCAGACACGCGTGATCCACATGCAGGCTTGGACCCCCAGCCTCCTCCTCTTCCTTCTCATCATCATTAGTATTCCCCCCCCCCATAACCATTAACAAAATATTAAAAAGCAAAAGCTCACTGAAGAAACTTACCTTTAGACAGAAGAACCAGGATCAAACCAGCCAATGTGTTCCGCAAAAGAGGGCAGCCCATGATGGAGTTCTGATTGATTTTCTGCTCAAATGTTACGGTATTCCTTCCTTATGGAACCGCTGCGGGAATTCTGTGTGTGAAAACGACCCACTGGATGAATCTCAGCAGAAATAGTCCAACTCTTCTACATCCGACTTTTTTTTTAATAAGTCCCGTCAGAGAGAGAGAGAGAAAGAGAGAGAGAGAGAGAGAGAGAGAGGAGACACACAGAGAGAAATAGAGAGACAGAGAGCAAAAGATAGGAAAAGAGAGAGTGAGATTTTCTTATATGTCTCTGTCTGCCAGGAAAAAAAAATTACAGCAGAAAGCCCAAATATCCCAGACAGACTTAGTTTGGCTCTCAGTGCCTTGAAGAACAGGCAGAATTTCTCTAAAAACGCATGAGAACTGAGAGGTAAACATTCACACCGTCCGATAATCTGATTTGATGATGTTTTTCTCAGAGAGCAGGATGTACGTCCCGGCCAAAAAACCTCGAGCCGCTCCGTATGCGTCTCTGTTGGTATGCAGCGCGTCTCCTCGCTCCGCACTCGGCGCGTCGCAGAGAGCAGCGTTGAACGAGAGGCGCACGGCGCGGAGCATGATTGGCAGCTCAAGGAGAGGCCCTCTCCCCCAATCGCTGGCCCCAAGGAAGGAGGCGGGATGTACGATTGCACCGATGTCCCGCAGAGAAAGGCAGACCGAGGAGCCGAGCAGGCCAATGGGAAGCGCGGGGTGGGCGGGGAGGATAGAGAGGCAAAGTGCGGCGCGGTGATAATGCAATGTGATTTATAGCCAGTTTGGTGTTGCTGCAGTACTCAGAGAAGGTAGTCCACTGTGGGGGGGAGGGGGGACAGGCGGGCAGCCGCGATAACTACAGGGACAGAGGAGGAGGATGGAGTCAGTCCTCACATCAGTGGCCAACCTGGATGAAAAGTCATGTAGTAGCAGACTAGGCAGAACATTATGACCACCTTCATTAGTGTTTTGACCTAAAAGATGAGGAACAATTATGTTATGTTTCTCTGGGATGTATGTATAGCTCTTCAGCCACCAAAGACAAAAGTAATCATTCTAAGGTTTCCAGCTTGAATTTAAGTTCATAATGTGAAGATTTTTCTGGTGAGGTGGAGGAAGCCCAGGGAAAATGTCTGAGAGTAGCTTAACAAACCTCCACCTTAAAGGGATTTAGGGTGGGCTTATGTTTTTTTTTTGTTTTTGTTTTTGTTTTTTCATGTTATTCACCATAGTGAAAAAAATTGCATGTTTGTGATAAATATTGTAATTCATAAAGCTAGATTTTTTTTTTTTTTTTTTTTTTTTTTTTCAGATTTCGGGGGGAATTTAAATTTTTCACTAATTTTTGGCCCGCAGGGAACACTTCCTGGTTTT
>NW_015112670.1:1199598-1203465 GCF_001443285.1 Poecilia latipinna | reverse complement strand
CGACAAACAGGTTAAGGAGTGCAGGTGAGGAGCTGAGCGACGGACTTCTGATCGCCATGGTCCTGAAAGGACTTCCAGAGACATTTAGGCCATTTGCTATTTATATCACTCAAAGCGAAGATGGTGATACGTTGACTTTTGCAGAGTTTAAGACTAAACTCAGAAGTTTTGAGGACATTGAAAATATGCGTGCCACAGTATCTGAGGACAATGTGATGAAAGCTAAAGCACATTCAGGCACGAAGTGCGCACCAAGAAGTGCAAATGATCTTGGAGCAGGAAGTTCTGAGATCGTGTGCTTTAAATGTGGGATGAAAGGCCACATAAGCAGAACCTGCCAGCGGAAGCAGTGGTGCAGTTACTGTAAGAATAACAGTCACAGCAACGCAACCTGCAGACGGAGAAAACAACGGGACAACGCACGGAAAGTAGCCGAAGAGACGGGCGGCGACAAAGAGTTTGCTTTCCGGGTGAGCGACGCTGACATGCGAGTGGACGACATCAAGAGGAGAGGTCTGATGGTGGACGCTGGTGCGACGTCGCACATAATCACCGACATCAAGAAGTTTCGGAAGCTTGATGAAAGTTTCCAGGCCGAGACGCACTGCGTGGAATTGGCTGATGGATCCAGGTGTTTTGGGGTTGCTAAGCAACGAGGAGACGCGGAAGTGTTTTTGATTGACAGGAGAGGTCGACGTCTTAAAACGGTGCTGAGGAACGCATTATACATCCCTTCATATCCGCAAGACATCTTCTCAGTGAAAGCTGCAACATCCAGCGGAGCAACGGTGATCTTCAAAGAAGGAAAGAACGTTCTTCTCAGAGACGATACCAAGTTCCCCATTCACGTATGTAACAAATTGTATTACTTACAAATGATGGACAGTGAATGTGGTGATCAGTGTAAAAAATGTTATGACTTACAAAGTTGGCATGAGATTCTTGGACATTGCAATTACAGAGATGTACTGAAGCTAGAAAATGTTGTTCATGGCATGGAAATTAAAGGGAGAGGTGAACCAATGCCATATTGCGAAGTCTGCACAAAAGGAAAATTTGTTCAAACTAGGAACAGGGAGCCAGATGCAAGAGCTAAAGAACCACTAGCAATGGTCCACACAGATTTAGCAGGACCTATAGACCCAATATCCAAAGTTGGTCACAGATATGCATTATCCTTCACAGATGATTATTCCAGTGCAGTCTTTGTATACTTTTTGAAAAACAAGAGTGACACAGTACAAGCTACTGAAAAGTTTATTGCCGACATGGCTCCACATGGAAAGATTAAATGTATGAGGTCAGACAATGGTACTGAATTCACAGGAAAAGAGTATCAGGCATTACTGAGCAGAAATGGTATCAGACACGAGACCTCAGCACCATATTCTCCACATCAAAATGGTACGGCAGAACGAAACTGGAGAACTTTATTTGACATGGCTAGATGTATGTTAATCGATGGTGAGTTACCAAAAATGTTATGGCCATATGCAGACAGCTGCTGTAGTGCGAAACAGATGTTATAATAATCGCACACAGCAAACGCCTTACTTCATGTTGACAGGCAGACAGCCTAACATTTCTAGGATGCACAAGTTTGGATGCGTTTGTTACACTTACAAACAAGAGAAAGGGAAGCTGGATTCAAGGTGTGAAAAAGGTATTTTTATAGGGTATGACAAGAACAGTCCAGCCTATATAGTCTACTATCCAAACAGCAGGAAAATCCAGAAACACAGGCTTGTGGAATTTGTATCCAGAGAGAAAAATGAGCCGGATGTAACTCTGGATGATGATGATATGATTAGAATTAGTCCCAGAGCAACCAAAACTTCAGAAGCTGATCCAGTAAATATTTCTGACCCTAAACTGAGCACAGAAGAACCACCAATGGCGAGTACCAGTCACACAACAAAACATGAAGAACCTGAGAGGCGATACCCTGTCAGAGAAAGAAGGAAACCAGGTTATTTGGATGACTATGTATGTAGCATTGATGATGAAGAGCAGATAGCTAACATTGATTATTGTTACAGACTGATAAGTGGAGTACCTCAAACCTACAAAGAAGCTGTAACATCTGTGAATGCAAAAGAGTGGGTTACAGCAATGGATGAGGAAATGCAGTCATTAATGGACAATGTTACTTTTTCCCTCACCAACTTACCTGAGGGTAAAGCTGTAGTGGGGGGTAAATGGGTGTATGCAATCAAAAAGAATAGTGATGGATCAGACAAATATAAGACTAGATATGTTGCTAAAGGATTCAGTCAAAAGAAAGGTATGAACTATGATGAAACCTTTTCACCAACTGTTAGCATGACGAGCATCAGAGTGTTGATGCAAAAGGTGGCACAGGAGAACATGTTTGTTCACCAGATGGATGTAAAGACGGCATATTTACATGCTCCAATCGAATGTGAACTTTATATTGAACAACCAGAGGGCTACAAGAAGGAATCTCAAGAAAATGAAAGGCTGGTGTATAAACTGCAAAAATCTCTTTATGGACTTAAACAGTCGGGCAGAAACTGGAACAAAATGTTGCATGACTACCTATGTGAAATCAAGTTTGTTCAAAACCCTGCTGATCATTGTGTTTACACAAAGATCACTGATGCTGAAACTGTGTTTATCATTATATGGGTCGATGATTTGATTATTGCTGCCAGTGATATGAATATCCTTAGGGATGTAAAAGAGAAACTTGCATCCAGATTTAGGATGAAGGACTTAGGAAAGTTGACACATTTTCTTGGCATTGACTTTGAGAAAGATGCTGACGGTATTAAAATGTCACAGTCAAAGTATGTGAGGAAAATATTGGAAAAGTTTGACATGCAGAACTGTAAGCCACGAACTACTCCTTGTGAGCAGAAACTCAACTATGCTGATAATGCTGAAGTAATGAGTGATGTCAGAAAATACAGGGAGGCAGTAGGAAGCTTAATCTATTTGTCAACATGTACAAGACCAGATTTAAGCTATGTAGTAAGTAAACTGGCACAGTACTTTGCAAACCCAACCGCAGAGCAGTGGAATACTGTAAAGCATGTTTTCAGGTATCTAAAAGGTACACAAGATAAAGAACTATGTTTTAAAAAGGGTGCCTGTGATAACCTTATATATGCATACAGTGATGCTGATTGGGCAGGTGATGTATCAGATCGAAGGAGTACAACAGGTTACTGTATGAGTCTAAATAAAGATGGTCCGTTAGTCTCATGGAAGACCAAAAGACAGCCTACAGTAGCTTTGTCTACATGTGAAGCAGAGTACATGGCATTAGCTGCTACTGTACAGGAATGCTTATACTTGAAGCAACTGTTGTTCAACATGGATGGTCTGGATTATTTAGCTAAGATTTATGAAGACAATCAGGGTACCATATCCTTAGCCAAAAATCCTGTATATAGACAAAGATGTAAACATATTGATATTAAATATCATTTTGTCAGTCTTTCTAGAGTACTGTCCAACCAATGAAATGGTTGCAGATGTACTAACTAAACCAGCAACAAAGATTAAGTTAAGGAAGTATGAAATGTTTGTGTTTGGTGTATCATGAATGTATTTTGGTTAAAATATTAAGAGTCAGAGGAAGTTACCCAAATGTGAGCAAGTGGGGGTGTTGACATTATGAATGTTTTGTGCTCTCATTTGTTGTTGTTTTTATCATTATTGGATTATTGTGCGTTGCATCACGTGACTTGTCTAATTGAACACACTCGTGTACAATAAAGGGTGTGTCCTTCAAACAAAGGGGGAACAACACGAAAGCCAAACCGAGTGAGTCTCATGGTGCCACGTTGAACGCTGTGCCGTAAAGTGATTCTGCTAACACTCGTGTACAATAAAGGGTGT
>NW_015112670.1:1178688-1198406 GCF_001443285.1 Poecilia latipinna | reverse complement strand
TATATATATATATCCCTTCGCTCGGACAGGTGCCATGATGAAAAGATAATCCATGTTATTCACCTTGGTCAGTGGTCATAATCCTTTGCATGATTGATACCCGACATGACTCAAATGTTGAATGTCAGCAATCCAAAGAAGGTGAATGGGAGAAAAAAAAAATCATATCTTATGCGTGTGAGCACAGACTGACTTGTCTGCAAACGATCTGATTCTAACAGACGCCAACATAAACCCATTTAGGTAGACGTCTTCAATTTATGCAGAAGTAGACAACTAATGAGCCATTTGTAGGCATGTTAGTCTCTTTGTCTCTGCTGCATCTGGTGCTAATTACATAAGAGGCAGTTGCTCTTAGAAAGGGGCCACAGTGAGCAGGTAATCTTATTTAAAAGCTTGATGCCAACCACAGACAGGAAGGTAAATGCAGAAAAGTCTGTGTCGCATCTTTATGCTAAGATTAAAAACACCTGACAGCTCATTACAGCCATAAAACATCACATAGTCCTTGTTATTTAGCTCACAGTGGCCTTTCCGTTCTATATAAAGTATCCCTAAATAGTTTATTTCCATATTAAGCGTTTTTTTGTTGTTGTTGTTGTTTCTTTTCTCATTTTTGAGTACTGCTTTGTTTTTATTCCCAGAATAGCCAATTAATGGTTTATAACTGCTGAGTACATAAGTAATACAGCAGTGCTGGCTGATTTATGTTATTCAGACAAAATTAGAACAAATACAGTTGGGGATAAACAAAGTGCATCTCTGGCTCTGATGAAAAATGCAGGAAGAGCAATAGGCTAATATTAATAAAACTAAGGACTGATTAGTGAGGTCGTTGTTGGAATGAGCTACAAACTGTGAATGATTTGCCTGGAAATTTATATTATTCCTTATAATTAGCTCTGACGCAGCAGAGAACATCTGAAGTCACTCAGGACACTATAACATGACTGTTTGGTTGTCTGATATAAAATGAATAATCACTAATGGTTAACCCCAAATAAAGTTCAGCTGTTTTTTTCCCCCCTCAACATTTTCTGAGTCACACACAACACTGAGCCTCCAAAGAATCAGAAGGAGTTCATTGTTGAAAGATACCAGTCAGTGAAAGAGAGCAGAATAATCTTTTAGGGTTTTAAATGGACCAGGGAACAACTGTATTCTTCATATATCTGGGATATGATGTAGGATGGAAGGAGAAAAACCTTTGCATATGAAGTAAAAGGTTCAAACCAGGCTACATTGTGCAGAAGTACAAAATAAAAGTCAATTTTAGCATAAAGCCTCAACACTTTTTCAAGAAAACTCAAGATGAAGGAAAAAAAAAATGAGGAAGCTTTCTGTATTAGAATAGACTGGCCATGTGTTAGAACTGAAAGCATACATTTTTTTAAATGTACACAGTTAAGATTTACTGTACTGATCGAGTCTTAGCCAAAATGAGTGAGCCTTTTAATAATTTAAGTGTGCACATGTTGCAGGGTATGATATTCATTTGACCTTGTTAATGTTAGATTCGATTGTTTGATTATCTGAATTAATTTAGTTTGATTTGGTGTGTGCAAGGAATGTAGTTGGGTCCTTTGAAAGAGCGGCGCGTTGGCGCCATAGTCAAAAGACTCCACTAGGGGGACTCGTGCGCTCTTTACATTCAATAAAAGAGTAAGTGAAGGCGCAATGGTTTCATCTGAGGTCATTTCTTCTCTTATAATTGTCCCTCTTATAAGGTAAGAAATGGGATTAATCTTTCATGAGAATGATATGGATGAATGCTAGCCCTGTATGTGCGAGTTTGTATGTATTTAATTTGTTTTGCGTCACGGATTAGTGTTGACATTATGAATGTTTTGTGCTCTCATTTGTTGTTGTTTTTATCATTATTGGATTATTGTGTCACATCACGTGACTTGTCTAATTGAACACAGGGTGTGTCCTTCAAACAAAGGGGGAACAACACGAAAGCCGAACCGAGTGAGTCTCATGGTGTCACGTTGAACGCTGTGCCGAAAACTGATTCTGCTAACAATTAGTTATCTTGGTTTAATGTGATCTGCGAAGAGTGTTTGGCTAGCTGCTTAGCTCTTCTCCTAACGGCAGTAACCGGTTAGCAACATGTTCCGTTCGGCATCCGACAGTTTGATTTGTTTAAATGGGAATAATAATTTGTGATTTTTGTGAAGTAGTAGAAGTAATGTACTGTTGTTCATCATTTTGATAGGGGATATTTCTACTTTTTTCTTTATTAATTTACTTCTAACAGTGCCATGACAACATTAATTCGGAGTGAAATGTTTTAAGTATTAAGTAACTGTAATACTTAATTTCCTCTAAAAAAAAATGGGGTATCGACTTGTACTTAGAAAGGTTAAGAATTGTATAAAAAGAGATTTCTGTGTTCTGTTTTTTTACATTCAATACAAGAGTAAGTGAAGGCGCACTGGTTTCATCTGTGGTCATTTCTTCTCTTATAATTGTCCCTCTTATAAGGGCTAACACACACTTACGTAATAAAACAGTTTTATTTTGGGTGAGGTGAAAAAAAAAATATTTTTTTCTTTTGCAATTGACCTTTACTGGTTGTAGATTATAAGACGGGAGGAAAGGGTTTTGTTATCTGTCTTGGTGTGATTTCCGGAAAGGACATGGAGAGTTCAGTGTTGTGGGAAAAAATGTTTTCCTTTGGAGCTTTCATTTGCTTTTATTTTTGCACACCTTAATGTTTCAGGCCATCAAAATTATTTTTATATATGACAGCAAAAACTTAAGTACATACAAATTCTAATTAGAGGACTTTTAATTTATTAAAGTAAAAAAATAAAAATAAAAATCTGGCCCTATTTGAAAAACTAGTTCCACTCTTAACACAAATTCATTGTGATTAGCTACATTTCCACTTGCAGTTATTTACAGAATTTATTCTATTGCGTTATCATTTTGTGTATATCACTTTGGTGCAGTTTTAAACCTGTTTTTAAAGGTTCTGTACAAAAAATGGACATTGACAAAAGAGAAAATGTTGCTCTCAAAGAAGTTATTGAAGGATATTATCCAACCAACATTTTGTGACCTTAAACTCAATCGGACTTGGCTTATGCAGTAATCAGTAATCAGAAGCCCACCAGCAAGACCAACTATAAATGCATAGAAAAAAATTAAGGCTTTGAAGATGCCCAGTCAAAGTCCAGACAATAATGTGATTGAGATGCTGTGGCATAACCCTAACCAAGTTATCCGTTCTCATTTTCCCATAGTACATGAGATCATTTTTTAAAACTTGAAATTTGGGATTCACTCACATAATCTTTGCCTGGTATATTTTTTTAACGAATTCAATATCTAAATGTGAGAAACAAACAAAATAAATGTTTTTTTTTTCTTTTTTTTTTCCAAAGCATTTTATATGTCTGTTGTAAAGGTGATTACAATATCACATTTCTGTATTTATGAATGCAGAAAGGTGCTAATTTGAACAATAAAAACATTATCTAGAGTAAAGATAGCAGGTCTTTGGCCAGAGGGAAACCCTGTTTCAAAATTGGCTTAACTGCATGTTATTTCTTTAAACAAAACTCCAAGCACAGTATGGTATGATGTTCCTCTAATCAGCATATCCTCCTCCCCACTTCCTCGTTTTCGGTACAAATGTAGTTCAGTATTTCCACTCAAAAGCCGCAGGACAGCTCCCACATTAACATAGAAATATTGGCTGGGTGTGACGCTGAGAACTGAGATCCAAACAAAAGATATGGTATTTGCACTTGGGCAGCTTTCATTAATGGCTCCCATTATTGCAATCAGTGATTCAGCTGGGCTCTGTTGTACTTGCAAATATTATTTATACACCTGTCATATGTCAGACTTTGTTTGTAATCTGTTGTTGCCAGTTATTCTGCAAAAATAGGAACACCTGAAAAAATGTTGACACAAATTTGCATTTTGACTCAGATTTTTTACAAAAGGCAATTACCCTCAAACCTCACCGGCTCCCATCAAGCTGTGTGACAACCCGAGCACGATGAAAGCGAGTGAGCAGACAGGAGGCAGTTCGCAAGTTAGGAAAGTCTGGTTTGAAGCAATTTTAAGAAATGATATTGAATTTCTACTACCTTGGCTTAAAATTAGGAACAAGATATTTTAGGACTCCTGACTGCTGTCCACAGGCTTACAAAGTAAATATATATTTGTTTTCTTTGCTATTTTTTTTTTTTTTTTAGTTATTTTCTTAACTTTTGTTTGCAAATTATTGGCTTGAAGCACAATAGTGCTTATGTTCTAATGCCATAAAGGGAATAAATAGTCCTCTACACAGCTTTATGGAAATGTGCTCATAAATGTCCAGGAGGTTGCAGCATGCAGAAGAGTGAAATAGAAGTTTGGTGAAGAAGGGTAAATTTGTACATAAACAGAGTGACAATACTTGATGGAGTGTTTGTGTATTTTCTCCTGCATTCCTCTTTCTGGGTTCATTATTGTTAGAAAATGTCTTCCCACATTCAGTTGTTATTGCCATTGTGGTTGTGCCATATTAATTGTATTATATTTGGTTTGTGTTCTGTTCTTTGTGCATTTGGATTCAACTCTCTTAGACCAGTGTTGTTACTTTCCCCTTGGTTTGTATTTGCCTAGTTCAGGTTACTTTGAGTTCATTATTCATCATCCCTCAGTCTACCTGTTTGCTGTCCTCCAGAGCAATACCTAAACCCCGATTAACTCACAGGTCTGCAATTCTGTAATTCCCCACTTTTCCCTCAGCATGCAAGCTTATGCTGCATTCCAGTTCTAGTGGGAACTGGGAAATTCCAGCTTCCCATTTGGGAAGGGAAACCACCCTCCGATGTGGATTTCCCATTGAGAATGAGGAGCCCAGTTACAACTTGTGAGGCAGATTTTGTGTTTCAATATGGCCGCTCCTCACATCAATAGTGATAAACTATGATGGAAACATGTTCATTTTATGAGACACACTTGTAAAACTGTTACATGTGGCACCTGCTACTCTAAGTTGAACAAATTACTGGAACACAGCATCACTGGTTGTTATTGCTATGTTGCTCAATCCTGTTATAATCTAGCCTATGAAAAAAATCTACTCACAATCATATTTCCTCCATAGTTCATTTGTTTTTAAATTTGACCACTGAACTTTAAAAGTTGCAGTTTTGTATTATTAATCAGATTTATTTTTGCTCACCTTCCGTCTCAATTGCCTGCATTTGTGTCCTCCAAATCCACTAACCCCGTTGGTTACTAAAGGACAGGGGGAAGCAGACTAGGCTCTGCTGGATCATAACAGACAGCTGACAGGACAGCTTCTATTTAAAGATTTAAAGAAAACAGTACTGCTGAAGAAAGGCCCAAAAAAGCCCAGTTTCTCACAGAAGAGGAGAGATTTTGCAAAAGTTGAGAACTGCATCGTCTTCCATGGTAACACTAATTAGCGCTGCAATGTCAGGGTCTAAACCTTTTGCACATTTCTTTTACCTTCAGCAAAAACATTTTTTAGTGAGGCTCCTTTTGACTGTACTGACCAATTATTGTAACTAAACTTCTGACTTAATCTTAGTCATATTTCAGAAAGGTTACCCTATTAACATCTATGTGTGTCATTAGTTCAGTGAATTACCATTTTCTGGCTATTTTTGAACAGAGTTAACAAGCTTCATGGTGTTGTCATGGCACAAGCTGAAAAGATGTAGAAGGCTTTTCAAAATTTTCTTCAGCTTCCTTGCTGTGAGCACACAGAGTCACAAAAATGTGGACTTGTTAACTAATCCGACCTAAAATCAAATGTCAAGGTTTGGGTGTCTGTTGGAAAGCAGTCACGATCTGTTGTTATTAGTAGAAACAAAAGTGATATTCAAACATAAAAAAATGCAATTAAAAAAAAAAAATACAAAAAAATTTTGACAATTTTTTTCTGTCCCTTAAAATAAATTATAATCACCAAACCAAAAACCCAAAGCTGTCCAATCAAAAACAAGGTATTAATTACCATGTGCTAATTTCTTAGAAACACAATGTTAAGGAACATCTCGATATCTTCTGAAAAAATACTTTACAGGTTTTATACAGAAAATGCTAAAGTTGTAAATTATAAATCTATTCATTAACAGAAACGTATAAAAAACAAACTAAACAAGCAAATGTTCTGTTAAAACAAAGTAGTCACATTTTTTGAAGAAAATAGATCTATAAATTCTTTATGATTTGAATGTTTACTGTGAAAAAAATAATTTCCTTCTTTTTTGGATTGATTTTCACTTTTTTGGCGTAGTATTCGAGTCATTTCTCAAATATAAAAAAAAGAGACACTTCTCAAAGTCTTTCTGTATTTATCAAAATTTAATAATCTGCTTTTGAGTGCCAAGGATGTTTATGACAATTACTATGAAATCAAGATGAAAAAGAAATCACGATTTCATAAAAGAAATACTTTGCACTCTCACTCTTAAAACTTTTAAAAATGTTCATCTGAATTAACTTTCTGTGCATCTTTCCAAACTGCCCTTGATGTAGAAATAGGTGTATTGGCAATAAAAAATGCATATATTTGGTCTTGTGAAGCTCTTATCAGTCTGAGTGATGCTTATACGGAGCCAATATGCTCAAGCCAATTACCTTGATATAGTTTCTCCCATAGCTGATGTTTTAAAAGGACCATAAACCCACCTATGTTGCAATCAGCACTGGCAAATCCTGCAGCACTGACAGTAAAATCAAAATGTTGATCAAAGAAAGGACCCATATAGCATTTGGCAGACGCATTCAAAGACATAAACCTGTTAGTGGTACAAGTACAAGGTTTATTTATGCACTGTTAGCTGGCAATAACACAGTGTAATTATTCTTTAATTGTGCATGTGAAAAAAAAAATGATCCGTTTAATTTTTACCTTTATATACGAGACTTCAGAACAGCATTGTGTGCATTTCTACTTAGTCTACATTACTCTAAAATCCCCAAATAAAATTCTTTTAAACCTACTACTTTAGGAAGTCGCTTTATTAGTAAACATTTTTACTTAGAGAAGCAGCCAAGATGCCCTTGTTTGCTCTGGAGGAGCAAAAAAGAGCCACAGCTCAGGTGGCAAAATCTCTCAACAGTACAACAATTAGCCATGCTCATGAAAGACAAAACAAAACCACTGGGAAAAGAAAGCAAAAACCTTTGCATTTCACACCAAGAAGGCAGATCCACACATGTAAAAGAGAGAATTACATTTTTGGAAGAGTTTTGTGAAAGAAAATTGTGGTTTAATTAACTTGTTGCAGAGTCTGGACAGTAATATGCAGGGTAAGTTGCATATTTTCATGATAAAATATAGCTGTGATATTTTTAAAGAAGTTGGTATTAATCAATTTTAGCCGTACAATAAAACCATAATTTAACAAAGCTGATATATTCAGGTTTGTGGATTTTGAACTTCTGGTCATTCTTTATTCACTTGACTGTGTTTGTTGCTGCTTTTGTTTGACCACCAAGTACCTAATCTCTTGTTTGGTACCTTCAGATAACGGCCATGTATACAATAGCCGAGTGTGACTGGACACAGTGGAACTGAATGCATCATTACTCATCAGAGGTAGAAGCAGAAAGGCCAGTTTGATGGATGGTAACCAACATTACTTGCTCTCAGGCCTTTGTGGCGGTTATATCCATAGTTTTATGCAAACAGAAGGCTTTCGGTTCAGAATACTGAAATAATTATGAGATTCCCTGTTGATTTTGTGAGTTTGCTCACTTGCAAAGCCTCTGATTTTTATTGTGGCTTCAATTAAGTGAGGTGAGACAGGCTATCCGTAACTTGTGATGTGTAAAAAGTTCGCCAGTGTTTTCCATTCCAAGCTCTACACTACCAGGGGCAACACCAAAGAGCTGTTAAAGGACGTCTGGTACAAGATAATTGATCTGCACAAAGCTGGAATGGATCAGGGGACCATCAGCAAGAACCTGGAAGAGATGCTAAACATGAAATGGCTACCAATAGCTCTCAGTCCGGAGCTCTATTCACTGTCTCGCTACATGGGGTGAGAAAGATCATGAGAAAGGTGAGGGATAAACACAAGAGAAGCTTGTTAATGATCTCAACCAGCTGGGGTCACATTCACTACAAACACCTTTGGTAGCATAATAATGGAGATCTTGCAGCCTGTTACAATAGAAGGCTAACGTACAGGTCATGTACAAGTCTGCTAATGAAAATGTTAATTATCCTTTAGATGCATTAGAGGATAAAAAAAAAAAATAATAATCCAGTGAGGTCGTTTTCTTGCCACATCTTTTTTTTTTTTTTTTTAGTTATTTCACATTCCAGCTATTTCTCAGAGGGTTATTGAAATTATGCCATTTAAATGATTAATTCTAACTACATTTTACAAAACTTATTGCAGCCCAAGTGCAGAGGTAACAGACATGAGCTTGATGTATTTAACCCTTGTGTTTACAAATGGGGTCCAACCGACCCCACACCCGTAAAACTTGTATCATTGGCCTCAGTCCTCGGACGCACACGGGTTAAAAAAAAAATAAATAAAAATTAGCAACACATCACATGCATCTAATACATGTATGTATTGTCTTCAGTTTTTTACCTCATATTTGTATCTATATGCAGTGGTTTCCAAACATTTTCTGCCCCCTGCCCCCCTACTTACAAATCAGGAGAGTTAGACACTTGCTTTCTAGTTGAACAATGTGTGTGAGCGGGGTGGTGTAGGGAGACTTCCTGTTATACGATGTGTGTCAAACGCAAACACCCCACCCCCTTTCCCCCCCAGCGCGCACAGCGTTCATCTTTGGGGTTTTTTCCCCATTCATCCATACTGCTGTGTATATGTATTGTGTGACAGAATTAGGGAGAAGTTAGGTCTGGCTAACTTTTTTTTTTTTTTTTAACTATTTATCCAGACAACTACAGCAATTCAAAAATAATGTAAATCTATAGGACTGGCTAACTAAGGTAGCTAATCGTATTTAATTCAATTCAGTTTATTTATATACCATCAAGTTACGTCATCTCAAGGCACTTTGCAAAACAACAGTCTTTTTATCCGATCATATATCCAATCCAGTAGATACTTATCAAGCAGTGCATCAAGTTCAGTTTAATATCCAAATCAATTTAAAATGTTTTCTATCTACTGAAACTACAAGATCGTATTGAGACATCGACTTGCAGCATTCACTCCTCCTGGATGAGCACATAGCAAAAGTAAACTTGTATTGCTTTTATTGTGTTGGCTTGGCAGCAGTCCCTCATACTGAGCTTCCATATAGCGACAATGGAGAAGAAAAGCTAACCTTCTCGAATGTGTTTGTGTGCATTCATTTGTATGACTCATCACTATAGTGTGACTGCGTTTACCATTCAAAATTCATTTTGTCTATTTTATAGTTTTTCTAAGCCAGCTAACATTACCCTATTTATATTCTGTGTCATTCATGACTATTGTGAGAACGAGTAGGTCTCCATTATCATCCATCACCATCTTAGACTGTTTAATGACTTTACAAGTTTGCTAAAGCAGATAGCTGTCATTACTATATGTATATACCAAAATACTATAAATGATAATGATTACACTTAAGAGAAGTAGCACAAAAAATGCATCGATTTTAATGAGCATCATTGTATAGGGTTCTGTCATTCAAAAAAAAAAAGTTATTAGAAGGGACAAAACCAAAATCTTTATCATCACCTCAATAAGCTATGTTTAAATAAGAGAAATGCAGCATTTGACCTAATAATACACAACTAGCATAAGATACATACACCGTCTGCAATGCAACAAAAACAACTTCCAAATAAACTGGATGTAAATCAGATAAGGGTGCATGTCTGACCTACTGCACCCAATACCAACATCAAGATGCACTGTGACTGGCCAGACTGTCCCAACAGTTATTTCACACCTGGTCAGTACACAAAATAAAAACACACACAATGACATCAGACTGTGGCATCTTGACTGTATTAGGACAAACACTGAAGGACACATCGCTGAGCTTTCTCAAAGAGAGGGAAAGTTTATGCAAACACGTCTGACTTAGAGTACGTCTGGCTGGGGCGATGTGTCCCTGAAGTGTCTGCTGTAGAGCTACCAGTTGGGCTGAGACACCCCAGCAGCCTGTTCAGCATGGTAATGTATGGAGATGCAGCCACAGACCCTTTTTCCCTCTTTCCCACAGCTCCATCTTTAAGCCTCCAACATTAATTGGCATGGCAGGGGCAGCAGTACCTAGGTTGTAATCACTGTCCCTCTGAGAGCCCTACTGAGCAGGATTGAAAGGGGGGGGCTGTGAAGTTAGATTGAAAGAGAGTCCTTGGTCTCCAAGGGCTTGTCTTCTGAAATATGGTATGCTTTGAGATTTGATGAACATAAAGATAGGGTGGAAAGGCGAGGCGGAAGGATATGGAACAATCAGAAAAATGGAAAGAAAAAAAGTAGTTGGGAAATTGTCAAAATTGTGTTGAGCACTTCCTGGAAAAAAAACATAGATGACAAATAATGAAACAGGAGGAGAACGTAGGCAGAAAAGGAAAGCTCATGCAGAGGATTACCGACAGAGATTGAATTGTTTAGAAAAGCTGTGGAGAGATGGAAGAGGTTTGGATTTTGATTGCATTGAAGCCTGGAGGCAGAAGGGAATTCCAGGTCAGCACAAGATACTAAAAGTTTTCTGACTTTCAAAATGAATCTACATTAATTGTGTCCAGTGTGAAATGTCATTTGGAATTAATTACCTACCAAAAATACCCCCCACATTGCTTATATTCTATCCTATTTTATACTGACAAGGCAATTGATTCCCTTCCCATTGCCAGTATATTCTGGCAATGGGTAGTTTTCTAAAGCTAGTGTTCTGATTTATTATTTATTAATTTATTAAATTGCAAACAATTAAAAGATTAAAAGAGAACTGTTTGACTGACCGGTGGTCAGTCACATTTATAAGACATTTATTTAATGTTCTGCCAAGAAGATAAAACATATTTCAAAGATTAAAATCAAACAATCTCTTCAGAGTTCCAATGATATTTTCTTAGTTTGTGAGCCTGTTTCTGTGTTACAGGATATACCTCTCAGCATACTCAGATTTGGAAAGCAGGAGGATATGTTATGGTGAACCATGTCATGATGCTGGGTTTATGTCTGTGTAATTACTGTAGATTGTTCACTTTTTACCACATTCCCTGTTTATTCTAAGCCATTTCTTCCATTGTATCTTTTTTTTGTGTGTGTGGAGTTTAATGACAGCTTACATCCATAAAAAATGTCTTACTGCCACATAAACGTACTAGATCCTTTGACTTCTTAAATCTCCTTTAGTAGACCCCAATCCAATAAACACATCAAGAAAACAATGCTTGATACTTAGGTTGCAATTTGGTCCAAAAGATGTTTCCTTTCAGCTGAGTATTTACAAAAGTCCAAGATACCCTGGTTCACATTTTCTGTGCTCAGTCACAACTTCCATTGTCATATTTCCCAATAATAAATACAGTGCTGTTCAGACATGTATGACCTTCTTTATCTTAACATGGAATCCTCCCTCCTGTTTCCTCCACCATACCCGATTCTGAAAGTTGTGCCCTGCAATGCAAAAAGAGATTTTCCCCTCATCTCCTGTTCCCACTGCTGCTGCAAAAGCTGGTTAATATGTCTACAAACAATACTTTTACATTCGTGTTTAGATAACTGAATATTTAAGCCTATATTGTCTCTATTAAGAGCATTTTTAGCAATCTGGTCAGTGTTTTTAGTTCCCTGCGCCCCTGTATCCACATATAGGTGGATATAACATAGGAATATTTCTTCCTTCCGTAACAAGCGGAGAATGAACAAAGTTCTAAGTAATAAATCCTGCCTTGCTTTTGATGTTTCTGAACTGATGCATGACGAAGTACACAGCATCACCACAAGTAACATTTTTAATAGATCACAATTAATCTATTCTACGGCCAGATAAGTGGCATGCAGTTCAACTGAAAACACATTTAAAAAGTCTGATGCGTTCTTACCAGTTTCAGTTTTATACTTCAGGATAACAAGAAAAATCAGGGTCTTTATATCATCACCTAAATGTCTTGTAGAGTTTGGTTTACCTGGTTTGCACATACAGAGCATTTTGCCCATTTATCTTCCCAAAATAAGTTCAATCAGACTCAATGAGGAATGGATCTATGGATATACATGTTCAAGATTTAAACTCATCTGTCAAGGTTCTCTTCTTGCATTTAGCTCTCCCACACTTCCCAGATCTCTGAATAACTTCACAGACCTTGTTGAAAACAGCATGATGATGCCACCACTGCAGAAACAGTGAAGCCACAAATATTAGTGATTGTCAAATGTAGAACATAAATAAGTAAAAGACGTGCGACACGTTGCAAGATACTGTGCAGTAATGCAACGTACAATGTATTCTGAATGGTTAATGGTAATGGCATAGAAAAAACAAAATACCCACAGACTAAGCTGGAGAAACATTTCTGGGATTTGTGGTTCCAGATGCTTCTTTTCTACAAGCTCCTAAGTAAAATGGCAATTTTTGAAAATTGTTGAGATTATGTTTTTCTCTTATTTATGATTCCTTGAAATTGAAGATAAAAGCGTGTTAGCCTTCAACTAGTTCCTGTTAATCATTTTGTATACTCTCAAAATAGGCAGGAGCAAACATCTCCTTCTGATTTTAAGTCAGATTCCTTATTATTAATATGATTTATTGCCACTTTTGATGAAAAGTATGTTTATTAGAACATCTTATGCGTTTACATTTTGCTTTAAGGCACAGTTGTTTTCAACCCTGATTTCTTTTTTGCTGCAACACGATGTGCTTGTTAAGTGCTTTCATGCTGGAAAAAATTCTTTTGAAGCTGAAACTGAGTTGACAAAGGGGACTTGCAGAGTAATGAAAAAGCAATCTGATACGAGAAGAAAAGAGGAAAAATATGACCAAAAAGATTTCTCTCGGGGTGAAAATGTCAGCGCTGTTAGCCAAGGTTTTTAATTCAACTACGGGTTTAGTAGCTTGAAAGTGTACGTAGGTGTTGGTAAGTATATACACTTCAAATTGGTTAGCTGTAGGTGGAAAATGATGGACTACTAATAATGAAACAAGACATGTTTAGAGTCACCTTTTAAGCAGCAAATGGAGCTGGAGCGCATCAGAGAGCTCGGCCTTGAAGCCGGATCAAAGTCGCAAACCAAGCTGCAATAGATGATAGAATTTAATCATGTCTGCTGCCCAACACCGTCTCACATTCCCTTTCTATGTTCTATTGCAGTAAAAAAAAAAATATATATATAAATAATGACTATTTTCCACCCTGTGCAATTTCCATAAAATTTACTAAATTTGCAATGTTCATTTCACAATTTTACTTGTTTTTAATGTGCTATGACACAAAAACAACAATCAAATTCAATAAAGTTTTATTTGTACAGCACATTTCAGCAGCAAGGCATTTCAAAGTGCTTTACGTCATTAAACACAAAAACAGAGTCATGCAACATTGAATAAACAATCAAAGACTTTAAATTTCCCGCCGAGTCGAAGTTCTGCCCTTCAAATCGGCAGAATTAATACAACATACTGTATTAGTTCATTTGGACAAGCTGCTGTTTAAAACAAACTGGTGATGTAGCAAAACATCACTGATTTAATTTGCATGAGATCATTTTGAAAATCTCATTAGTAGGGATCTGATTAGTGATTAAAGCCTAACTTCTTTCAATGCGCGTAATTAAGGAATCAAACACCTGAATAGGCTGCGTTAAAGAAAAAAAACATTTGTTCAAACTGTTTTGATTAGCGGCATATATACTCAAAATTAAGAGCTTCATCTAAAATGTCAGGGGGAAAAAAAGCAATAGAGTGGACATTTACAGCTAGTTAATGTAATGTTGATACAGTGAACTGAGCAGACCCTTGGATAAACAAAGTTGAGATGTATCTAAAAGGACTCTTATTGTTATAAATATGGTGCATGGAAGTGCAGCTACTGCCATTCTTTGAATTTCCTATTTACCTCCTGGCCATGAAGAGTTCTTTGCTGCAGCAATGCGTTAGTTTTTCTACTTGTGTACCCTTGAAGGCTGCATCTCTCTCTACAAGCCATCCCTCAATAATTAAAAGACACATAATGATTGTTTGATTGAGCATTGGTTCAGCTATTAATCATCTACACATTTACTTGATCTAGAGCGAGTTTATACCTGATAGAAGAAAAAAGAAAATGAGTCCTTTAATATCATAAACTCCCCCCCAAAAAACTATTCATCTGCATCCACACAGAAACACCTTAGCTAACTAGTTCTGAGGTACATTTTGTCAAGCATCAAGTCCTGTTGTATTCAGGGATTTTTTTATTTATTTATTTTTTTTTATCTCCGTTTTAAGTTGTGTG
Source organism: Poecilia latipinna (assembly GCF_001443285.1). Taxonomy (NCBI): domain Eukaryota; kingdom Metazoa; phylum Chordata; class Actinopteri; order Cyprinodontiformes; family Poeciliidae; genus Poecilia; species Poecilia latipinna. The sequence goes on along the minus strand of NW_015112670.1, from coordinate 1,183,996 downwards.
CATACTACATTGAGATGAAGGGGATAATGTTCACAGCATTCCATTGCTTTGAGAAATGGTGTGTTGTAGTTGCAGTGACAGCGACATCATACTCTATTCTTGTATGTCTTGTCCCAAATGGTCACACAATTACAAGTGAAATTAGTTCAGTATGATTTCACCATGAAATAGTTGAAGCCGTTTGAGTATTTTTCATGCAGAGGTTGGTAGATCTTCATCAGTGCAGACAGAGAGTTAGCAGAACGTTGCATGATGTAGAACATAAATTGATAATATATACTGGATAAATTCACCATTTATGGCATCTAAAGTTGTGACCTACAGGCAGATTTCCTTCTCCCTATCCAACAAAGTCTGTGACAGCCAACGTCTTGGTGCATAAGAAGAAAATAATGGAGTTTTGTTTACTTAAAGCTGAGCACCTTCCTACATTTGTACGTCACATTATTTCCTTGCTAAAACACTAAAATTAAGCATATTGTGAAATCGAGCAAATTATCGATGGCCTGTTATAAAAAGCCGCAACACTCTCTCTTAAAGGTTTGTAAATCATCAAAGTAAAATAACTCTTTAGCAATCTAGTTTTGAAATGAACATTTTCAGAGGTTTTTATTTTTTTTTTACCTCAGTGTAGCAATGGGACTCTTCAGCCAAACATAGATGCCATGGGTGCAGGAGACACTTGTGACATCAAGCTTCAATGGGTCTAAAACACTGTTGTGTTTGGGAGTTGCAGAACTCTAACAGGGCCATAGAAGTGGATAAACTCATTTCACATATTTTAAGAAAGGATTTCTGATCCCATGAATTTATTTGCCTGTTGTTGCTAGGAAAGTACATCTTCTGAAGTCAACACAAATATGACACTGATGAATCACTGGTTTCTGAAGGTAGATATGCATCAGCGATAACCACTCCAAGTGCTGCAATTCAACCTCTAATATGTGCTTATGTCTGGCTCACATATCATTTTAGCCACTCCCAACCCCTCTAATGGATTCCATACCCCTGTTGTCTGTGTCACTCTGTCTCTTTTATCCATTTTTCATTTAACCACAGTAAAGTGAATCACTGCTTTTTCTGCCCGTCTCAGATTTTTTTTGTTGTTGTTGTCTCGCCGATCTTTTTTCATTTTCCTTTCTGTCACCCATTATGGCAGTGTCTAATCTCCAGCTGGCTATTTGTCTCACTATCTCTCTCTCTCACTTGGAGCTTCAGTTTCTACCTCCCCAGCTTGATTCAGCAGTTGTGAGGGCTTCTTGAGGTGGGGCTGGCCTGAGGTGACTTTGAGAAGCAGAGAGGTTAATGAGGATCAAAACATCTTCTCTTTTTTGCCTGGGGGCATTAAAGAGACGGAAAATAAATTAAGAAACCCAGACACACACACACACACACCGATACGTCTAACATTTGCAGCAGTAAATCAAGTTAAAGTACAAATGTAATGCTTAACAGTTTGACCACCAACTGATGTCAAAATATGAATGACAAGCAGGTGTATTAATAAGGGCAGTGTAAACTTGTTATAGAAATAACTGCTTCTCATGCAAATACATCGTGATAGGATATGCATGAGTATATTTGATTTTTATATATATATATATATATATATATATATATATATACACACACTCGTGTGTGTGTGTGTGTGTAATTTTTACTAATTACACGTAATCAGTAAAAAAAAAAAAAAAAAAAAAAAAAAAACAAAAAGAAGCAGGATGACAGCAGCTTTGAGAAGATTGTAAAGTAAAGCCCACTATATAGTGACCCGACATGTATGTGTGCTGGACATTGGCTGCAACATTTTTATTTGATCTTTTATGTGTAGGTATGTGTCAATTTGCATTTACAGGAATGTGTGGGGTAGGTGCACATGTATGTATGAGCAAATCTGGACGTGTAAATTTATGTAAAAATCTGTATTTTGATATGCATAGGCACTTGTATTTTATTATTACTTTTTTTTTTACTTTGGTTAGGCTTTTCATTGTAATCCTGAAGCAGAGAAATCAGAAGTGTCTCACCTGGGCTGAGAAGAAGATGAAAGGGAGTGAATCCAGATGGGGGACACTGGCCAATAGTTTGACTCTTCAAGCACTAAGGCTTGTAGTAGCTTAGTCAAATTTAAATCTTGAATTTTAGCAGGCTATTCATGCTTGTAAATCCTCCAGTGTGGCTGAATTCAAGCAGTTCTACAAAGAAGAATCAGATAATTTCTCCCCCATAAACTATGCTAAGAAATACTATGTTGGAGATATCTGTGCTAACGGTGGCATAAGCATTCATTAGGATTTGAGTAGGTTTGTTTTCTTTTGATGTCCTTACTAAATAAAACTGGCATTTAAAGACTGCGTCTTTGATTAACTTTTGTCATCACCGTCTAATATGAAAGTTTGTTAGAACTTAGGTGATAAAAACACAGATGAAATGTTTTTGATTTTACCTTTGTGCATTGTTCTGTGCGTAGTGAATCTTACATACAGGATTTTTGAATGAGATTACTAAAAAAAAAGCTTGCACTAGAAAATGTTTGAACAGTAAAATTTTAAAAATTGTATGGTATTATTAAGAGTCAAAATAATGAGACTAAATCTTTGATTTAGCTTCATCTCTGGAAAGCATTGCCAAGGTTGCTGTGGCTCAGAAAAAAAATAAAATAAATCAAACGCACACATGGTTTCAAACACAAAACTCAGTCCACATAGTTCAGCAGCTATATCAGGAGGAGCCAGTTGAATGATGCCACTATTGAGACTCTCATTCATCTGAAAGAGCACTTAGGACTGATGATGCTAGCAGGGGGAAAAATGAATAGATGCAAAAAAAAGAAAAGAAATAAATGATAGAAACAGCTGATAAATAATGATGCTTTAAAGCTCCAATCCAAATTAGACTAGAGCAAAAACTACTAAATTAACTTCAAAGAAGTCCTCTACGCATTGATTAAACATCTGAAAATTAATCTCTCTTCATTAAAATTACATATTAAGAGAATACTTAATAATATCTTTACATCTCAGAATTCAACTCCAGTGTGACAGATAAAGGCCTCTTTTCCTTCCTGGTGTAGGAGTTTGTTTTCTAAGGTTTACCTTCATTTTCCATTTAATTTAGTCATTATATTCCTGCTTGTGCATACAACTTAGTTCTGCTCCCTGACTGCAATGAGAATAGAATAAACCAAACACACACAGTAAGAAGGGACCTACACAATTTCTTTGCAAAGCACTTTAGACACACACATATGCATGTCAAATAGGGCAGAGAGAAAGCAACGGAACAGCATAGAGAAAAAGTCTCTGGCACTGTGTTGATAGCTTGTTTCTCTCCGAGTTCTGATCCGAGACAGATAGAAAAGGTTACAAAAACATGGCAACAAGGTTGAAAACTTGATTTTCACAATGCAGGACTCAAAAACATAACATGCTTTGGTATGTCCTGACAGTGGTTTGCAGCTCCACACCTTCCTCTTGAATTTGACAAGCCCTCACTTTCTCTTCTGACCTGCAGTCACCTATTAGCGACATCCATTTCTCTGTCATCTCTTCCTTCACCTTGCACACACACTCATCACCATTTGCCTCATCTTCTTCACAAATCAATCTTTCTCATTTGGTCCAGAATTGATTTTGGCATTTCTAAATGTTTATGTAACTCTGCAATCCTCTCTTGCCAATTCATTTCATTTTGCTCAACTCAGTCTTTGCCGATTAACACCACCATGTTTTGTTCTCTGCCTTTCTTGCTATGTGTTGCCCCCTGTGACTCATTACAAATTAAGCCTATTGAGTCATTTTTTTGTCATGTTCACACAGTTGTAGCATAATAGCCTTTCGTAGGAAGTGCCATACCACAACAATGGCGGTTTTAAACATTTGTTGAAGAGAACTGTGGATGTCATGGGAGATATCGTTCAGGATATAAGTTTTCTATAACAATTCATTAAGCCAGATGAGCGAATACATGGGGGTAAGTTAAAATTGACGTAGAAATGAGGATAGAACAGTAGTCAAAGAAAAAAAAGGAGAGGTACTAATGAGTGATGAATGAAATGAAAGAGGTAAGGAGAAGAAGAAACAATGGACAAAGAAGTCAGGAATAAAGGATGCAGGAGGTAGCAACACGGGATAAAATGGGTAGTGATGAATTAGGAAAGATGGAGATAAAAGAAGGAAGGGATAGAGATTAGAAAAAAGATTCGGGAGGAGGGAGGTAGAGGTGAATAATGATGGCGTTGGAGCTGACTAGTGAAGGAGCTGAGGATGAGAGATCAAAGTGGCAGATTTCCACCTTTTATTGCTTGTTTTGATGTTATCGTATGCATTTTTAAAATTTTAGATTATTTTGGCTTAATTGGTGTAGTGTCTCTGTTTATTGTTTGCATTTTAAACCACACTTAATATCTGTTTTTATATAATCAAATGTCAAACTGAGAACAAACATTTCAAATTAGTTTAGGCCAAAATTGTTTGTCAAAACTCCCAAAAAGGTAAAATAATAAATGAAGATAAATTAAGTTAATTGGATAAAGGATGAAAGAAGGAAGGATAAGTGATGAAGCATGAAGGCGGTGAGTGGTGAGGGACACAGAAAGTAGAGATGAAGAATGAAGGGATCTGGATTTGGAATGATGAAGGTTGCGATGATGGATGATTAAAGTAAGGATGAGGGATGAAACAATAGAGGAATAAATGATGAATAAAGTATGGAAAAAGAAAAAAAAGGAATAGATTAAGTTATAGGTAGTGGATGAAGACAGTAGATGTGGTGAAAGGAGGAATGGATAAAGGGAAGAGGAAGATAGAAAAAGTTAGGGCAGTGGGATGAAGAAAGGATGAAGAGACTAGGTATACAAACGATAAAGAAGGTTGCAATAAGGAATGAAGGAGGTTGGAAAAGAAATGAATGGCAGTAAAGGGCAAAGGAGGTCAGACTAAGGAATGAAAGAGGTAGCGATGATGGATGAAGTTAATGTAGGAATAAATGTGGTGTCTTCCATGCCATCTGGTCCAGTTGTGATGCTTTTTGTATTCTGACACCTTTCCATCTAAATCACAATTCATGTACTCTGTAAAAAAGGTTTAAAGAGTACTCTGGATAGGTGACAGATGACCTAGCCACTGTAGGTCATCTGTCAAATGGTACCACTCACCACTCCTGGCGTCGGTCAGTGGATCCCCACCATTTCTTCTTTGGATTATTTTTGACCAATACCAACCACTATACAGACCTCGCAAAAAAAAAAAAAAAAAAAAAAAAAAAAACCAAAGTTTTATAAAAAAACTAACCCACCACATCCCCCCTC